>NW_024104531.1:2044581-2109581 GCF_003945595.2 Pipra filicauda
TTCCTGATAGTTAGAGCACCCGTGTTTGTTAGTAACACTAGTCTCACATTTCATCTTCTCAGATTTCATAACACTACCTCATCTCAGCAATCAGAAGAGAGTGAATTGCCTGGATTAAGATATAAATGGATGAACTTTATTGTTAGACAGCTATGGAGGGATTTTTAAAAAAAAACCACAAATACAAAACTTTCAGGTTGCAGTCTTGGATCAAGGGGACAAATGTTTAATATGCTTAATATCCTCAGTATTCTGTAGCTCATTTTTAGCTCAATACATAAACAGAACTGATTAAGTTATCTTGACAGAAATATTTTTATGATAGCAAACAAACTTAGCAGTAAGCATTTGACAGCATTATTTATTAATATGATAAATGAATTGTGAGATGTGTGATTGTGTGATGATGCATTCATTTAGTTGTTCCTTTTTTTCTTTTACTAATCTCTGTCATGTTGAATTTATAAATGGAACTGAGTGACCTTTAAAACTGTGATGGAAATGAAGAGATAAACAGAACTTGAAAGGACAAACCAATTAATATAAATGTGTTACACATAAAGAACTGATTTCAATCAATTGCTATCTGTGTAAACCTTTGGGCACTTAGCTGAATGAAATAGAGCAAACAGATTATGTGGCATAGGGACAAAACATACTCTTTAACTCTTCTATTATATAATAGAGATATCATCCAAAATGTACATAACGCAACAGGAAGATGAAGGTGTATGCTTCAGTGTGCTACAAAGTCCACTGAGAAGTTAAAATCCTTAAAAGATTATCTTTTTCTGATAATCAGAAAGCCCTGTTGATGGTATTCTTAATTTTTGATGAATATTTAAAGAAGCCTCTATTTATTGCTTACTCTTTCCAGCACTTTTAATTGAGCTTTTTAAACACTTAAGCAGTATACTTTAAAATGTTCTAACCCAGGAATTTCTAAAAACCATATTCATTTCTTCTACAATCATCTTGTAATGATGAAAACATTTATCACCCTGAAATTAATACAAATTTATCTTGGGCATCCTTGTTTAAGAAAATTACAGCATATCTCTAATCTTTTTTTTTTAAAATTTTCTGAACAATGAACCTTTTGCTATGTACATTTTAAACTGCCTGCACATATTATTCTCTTTACAGGCTTAATTAGAGAATATGATCAATGTAATATAAAGGTTTCAAAATACCGCCATTGATGCACAACAAGGGAAAGAAAAAAAATTAAAAAGTAATACAAGCTTGACATTTTAAAACACTTGCATTTGAAAGACTTTCAGTACTAATTGATTTTTAAAAGAGTTCTGTGGAAAAGTGAACTCAGAAATGTTTGGAAGTGCCTTGGCAGCATGCCAGAACATTTAGTACAAAGCATAGCTAGACAGTTTCTGAGGCCTTACTACAACTAAAAAGATATGTTCTTTGCCTTTCTTAATCTAATTTGGTATCCCAGCTGTACACTTACAGATTATGCTGGGTATTTTCAGTATCTTGTGGACATCTTTAAATAATCAGTTGGCACAAGGCAACAACTTCCCTGCTGTCACAAGCAGGGTTAGGCAACACAAGGCTTTCAGAAATTTTCTGTAGATTTTCTAAAAAAAGCTATAATGATGAATTGGTGTTCATTTCCATATTTTAGGTGGCATTTTGATTATATTTGTCTGCTAATACTGTTTTCTAGCATGGGTTGATTGGGCCAAATTCTGTTATTTCCATTTGTCTTTAGGGACTTAACAGTTTTGTGTGGAGTGAGGAGGGCAGACAATATCTCAAATTTCATAATAATTTTCTTTAAAATTAACTTTTAGATCCAATGATATGGCACTACCTATTCTATAGCATTCTAGAATCCTTTTGAAGTTGAAATGGAAAGACTTTTTTTGTGGAGTGTGCACTTTGAAAACCTACGTAGACAGCTGAAATATTAATGGAAATGACATCCATTCTAATTTGGAAAAAGAGCAGACCAAATGATAACGAGTAACATTGACCAAAAGCAATTACTTTAAAAGGATACTAGTAAATATCTGAGAAAAATGATTCCTTTGACTAGTTGTTTGTCAGGCCCTGTGTGGTTTTTATTGATTGCTCTTGAATATATAGCCCCCATGATTGAAAACGCTGCTAGTAATGGTAATGTCTTTCTTTTTATCGTGCTGAGAGTATCTTATTGAGAATAATAAGAAAGAAATTTATACAGGAAACAAATACACATTGGAGCTTTAAATTAGCCAAAAGTGGTCTATAGATTACCTGTGATATTAATTTTCTAGAATGTCTCGTTTTCTAAAGCTAGTATTTAGAATTAGATGACAAAATATCAGGCCTTAAAAGTTGCATATTAAGTGTTTGTTTATTATGTGGTTTGTTTCTCCCTTTCTCTCTATCTGATCACCTCTGTGGAGCACTGTAATTCATCTTCTGCTATGAAGTATGCTAAGTTTGAAATGAGTCATAGATAGGAGTTGAGCCAGTACTATTTCTTACATATGAATATTTTATCTATGTAGGTAACTGTTTTGTACTCCACAATGAAAGATTTCATCTTAGTGTGAATGGCTGGCATCTCAAAATGCCACCAGTCTATTTAAATGATTAGGATGCTCAAGAGAATGAAGACAGACACAGGAATGGATATAAGCAGCAGGCTGCAGTGTTATTGACTTAACACTGGAAAGGTTTGGAAACAGTAAAAATCTTCCCAGACTCCCCAGCTACACAGGCCCCCAAGAGGATGAAATAAAGTTTGTAGGATTCAGTTCTAGGATTCAATTTTTCTTTGCAAGGTCTTTGAGTATGCTTCTCTCCTTGATTCTCCCATAGCAAGGCAAAAGTTACCAGAGGGAGACATACCTTTTTCAGTTGCAAAAGTTTGCCAGCAAATTTCTGTGTTTCATTTGTTATTACGTACTTTACTAGCAACCCTTCAAAGTTATGAAGGAATAGCTAGGGCTTTACATTACTTCCAAATTTTCCTGTCAGTTGAACTAAAACTCCAAGATACTTTAAAGGCTCCAAAGGGAAAAAGTACTTCATGACTCCAGTAGTAATTGTTCAGTCAGTCCTGAGTCATCCTTGGGAAAACAAAAACCAACCTGACATCTCTAGTTCCCATGCCCCAGTTACACAGAGGGAGAGTGACGAAGCAGACAGATAAAAGATCTGGATAGAAAAAGATCTTTTCAGAAATTTAAATTAGCACGTGGAAAGTCAGGAACAGTAAAAGATGGATAGTTTTTGAAAACAAAATCTATGTCTTTTGCACCTATAGTAGGAAGGTCTTGATTTACTTTTCCACCTGAGAAGTGAAAGCAGGTGTTACTATGGATAACGTATCTTCTGTCTATTCTGCAGAACTCACCAAAAGCCTTCATTGGACACCTTTTTAAGGCAATTTCACAAGCCTTGTGTCCAGGATAATTGTATTAAATCTCTTCTCCCTTGAATTGCTTGGTTCTTTTCTCCTATACACTTTTATTGCATTAGACCCAACATTTTTCTTAGTGATTGAGAAATCAGTATCTGTCCTTTTGGTATCCATACAATACTTGTATGGTTCGTTCTGGCTTAAAAGTCCCCATTCATCTTGTTTCCAGAGATGTGCCACATCAAAATTTTTTAAAATAGTCAGGATTTTTCAGCTGGTTTTGCATGCACATCAGATTTACCAGTACTTTCTTGATATGAAAGGGAGTAGGTACTTTTTTATTTATCCACAAATGTGGTTTGTGGAGTAAGGATGCCAACAACAGAATTTATCTTTTTGTGTAGTGCTCTCACCAACATGCTCAGTCACTTTTGGGTTAAGTATTGTGCCATATGGATACTGTGTTACTGGTTTACTTAATCAGTAAACCTTGATGAGACCACCCCGGCAACATACTGACCATAGTCAGGTGCCCATGCACCAAGGTCTACTAGCTAGAGCTGAGCTAGGACTGGGTAAGAACCTGCCTTAGTTCTGATATTGAACAAATGCTGAGGGTCATCCTACAGAAGGCAAGTAACTGGTCCTGCAGGAATCATCTGAAGTGTGGCTGGACCTGTTGGTACAGCAGTGCTAAACAGATGTCACAGGGGTGGCAAAGAATGTTTTGCAGTCCATGCATTTTCCAAAATAGTATTTAAATACCCCAGAATGATTTTATATACATACATACATATATATATATATATATACACACACACATATACCTATAGATATGAAATCTAGGGGCCAGTAAAAACTGAAGTTGTTTGCAGACAGTACCTTTAATCCTCATGCATATCAGAGGTTTCCCTGGGTGCAGACAGAACTGCTGCTGTACCAGTACAGCAACCAGGGTCATGCTGGAGTCTTACACTCAGGGATACAGGATGGAACTCCTTGGTGTACAGCTGAAACCTTGACTGGGAAAAGATGCAGGAAAGCAGCTCTTTATTGAAATCCAGAAGTGCCATCTAATGATCGGTGATGGTGGTAGTGGTGGGAAATGGTGGGGGAGGAGAACTGAGGGAAAAAGAGAGTAAGAAAAGAAAAGATCAGGATGGGAAAGGGCTGTTAGTTAAGAATACTATTCAATGTGATTCTTTAGTTTGTGGCTGTGACTGATCAGCTCTTCTGTCTTAGTGATGTTGCTGCAGGGTTTGCATGGAGATGTACACTGGACAGGTTAAGATTCTGGGTTGTCTATCTTTTGTTTATCTTTGTATGCCAAAGAAAAGCTGATTTGCCAAAATAACAGGTGTGAGTAACTAGGGATTACATTAAACATTTCTTTTTGTATTTTCCAATTTTTTTCATAGCCATTACTATATGTGTGACCTCACCTAGAACTGCATTTTTTGGCTATGACATGCCAAACCCTGTTTCAGTACTGGAATATCCTCTGTGATGTCACCACCTTCTTCCTGTTTTGCTGTTTGTTGCTGGTGTGATACAATTTTTGTGGTGTTCTCTTTCCCCTCTGTCTTCCCTCCTCATCCCTTGATAACTGCTTAGGAAAAATAGAATGCTTTCCTATTGTAGTAGCAGTGCTGACAGATGTGGGTTTATCAGATAGGTTGTGTGGAGCAAAGCCTGACACTCTTGTAGCCATATAATTTTCTGCAAAATTCTACTTCCAATTTTGATAAGGATTTTGTTTTGTTTTTGTAATTATGTTCACAGCTGAAGTGCGGCTGTGTTATCTTGTGGAGCAAGGAAAAAGAACACAAAAAGTTACAGCTGATGTCCAGCTTGATAGATGGAAAACTGAATGAGATGCAAGTGAGCTTGATAGCTTGACAAAGAGTGGAACAAGTAGGACATGGAAAGCTGGAGAGTCAGGATATGAGTCTTCTTCTGTGCTGGTATCAGGATAGAAGGATGATTTATGCAGAAGTCTTTTAGAGCCCAAGGGCTGTTATAGCCAAATTATCTGGGGAGAACAGAGAAAAATAATTCAGGATTTATTATTAAAAATAACCATCAATTTTTCATCAGTGATTTTCTCTGCTATGAGTCATGGCTGAATATGTTTGTGCGGGAGTGGGAAAGTAGAGTGAAGAGTATTTTAGAGACAATAATGTATTAATGTTGCCATGGATTTTGTGGTTGCTGCTGCAGAATTTAAGAATTGTCACCATAGAGTTTGGTTTGTTGTGTGCTGCAGAGTACTCAAAAGACCTGTGCTGCGGAGACTTGCTGCAGGGGAGGTTAGCTCTACAGTTTTAGGACTTCAGGTAGTAGTGGTAAAAGTAATATTTTGTTTACTAGCTAGAGGCAATAGTCAGATTGCATTACTGCTTCTGTCCAGATAAAAGTGAGGAAGTTAAGCAATGAGTGAAATCTTAGATATGTAAGAAATAGTAGGAGGTAATTTATAACAACATGTCTGTAGAAGGGTCACCTTAGACATAAGTGGAACCAACAAGCTTTTGAAAAGGCTGGAGTTGAGAATTTTATCCATTAACTATTTCATATTAGGTAGAAATATTCCATTTCCTATTCAAATGATGAACAAGTTTTTCTTCATTTTGTCCATGGTACTCAGTTAATGGACACTTGTAAGGTTATTGCAAAGTGTTTTTCCATTTTTCGTGCTATAACATTATGAAAAATGAAGTGGAAATTAGTAATGTATTACCTTTTTATATGGGAAGGATTGAAAATAGTGGTATATAACTAATTTTTTTAGAATATCTGCATTTTACAAAATTCATCTACATCTCTGATGTTTTCCAAGATTCCCCATCCTTCCCAATAGCCATTGACAGTTTATTTTAAAACAGACAAAGGCCATAATGAGAAGGGTTTTTCCCTCCACAATCTTCATCCAAAATAAAGAGTTATAGCTGTTAAAAATTGGTCCTAGTGTTATTCAGATCACATTGGCCTTTAATTGGCCCTTAATAAGCTTGGTTTAACTGGGATTTAAAGAAAGAACAGTGGTCATTAACATTAGCCAGATTAAGACTCTGTTAATTACCACTGAAAGATAAAGTAATATGCAAAGATGGGGTCTAAAATATTCTTGCACTTAAGCACCCAAGGAAGTTGAGAAATTTCTTGCTAACTGAAATGAATAAGTCAACAGCTCTTTCTCTGCAAAGCTTAAAAAAAAAGACAGAAGAGAGTGAGTACAATTCCTACACTGAAATACTCTGACTTAATTAGTACTATGTATACAGATATAGTTTCTCTTTTGTTTTATTTTTTCTATCCTCCAAAATTAAATAATGATTTGTTTCAAGTATTTGATAAATTCTGCATGAATGTATCATTTTCTAACCATTAATCTTTTGTATAGGCAAACATAGTCTAATATACATTAATATACTTGGGTTTAGGCTTTATATATGAATATCAGTACACAAATATACATTAATGTGAATACTAATCCCTGTTTATACATAAATAAAATATATAAATGTATACATCATATTTATATATAGAGAGATCCCTTTTAAGTAGACAATATTTTTGTTATTGCACAGTAGCAATAGAATCAAAATATTTCAAGCATTGTAACCAAGTTATTAAAAAGATGTATCTTTATAATAATGGCATTTTTGTGATGTCATAAATACTTCAAAGCATTCCTCAGTTACCACAGTCTCTCAAGTGTCAGTGTGACATAGTATTTCCACTTTACAGTGGACTTTTGGTGAATCTGTCATGATATCCTATCAATCCCATCAAAGGAAAGTTCAAGAAACTGGCAGCATTAGATATAAATATAGAATATAGATATATATAGGTACAGATATAGATACAGATATAGAATCATCTTCTTCTATGCATGAATGGTCCCTGAGTAGTCTTCATCAGTCAGCAAGGATTTATAATCTGAAATGAAACATTTTTAATCTCATATAATTGTTTCTTATATTTAATGTAATGAGGACTTTTCCCCACTATGATGCTAAGTGATAAGTTCTGGTTTAAACAAACTGCTGTTCTCAATTATTTCCATCTGTATGATTATAAATATTTTAAAAACAAGTAATTCCGTTTCTTCCAGAAAGTGATATGTGCTGATATGTTGTATCTCAGTTTCTTGGAATATTTTCACATTCTCGTATAGTGAGAAGGACTAACAGTTGTGCCAAACTTAATGTTATGTATTCTCACGTATTAGTGCTCTTTTTCCACTTCCATCTCTCTAAATAGACTGATGATCTTAATTTAGAAAAAAGGGACTAGTTATATATTTTCTATATTTTATTTCTACTACTTTATATAATCTTCTGTTTTCTTCAAACTGCTTCTACACTGAACAGTTCTTCAACAGGCTCTGTCTGTGACATTTATTAGGAGATACAGTAATTTTAAAAAATGATCAGATGGTAAGTCAAATAAATCCACATATTCTATTTAACTCCACTTAGTATTCAAAGATGCTAGAGTTTGTTTATTACTTTCTCTTTTTTTAGTTGTTTATCAACAATGTAGTTGAAGTATGTATTTTTTAAGGATAGGTGATGATAAATCACTACAACGTATTGTGATTTTCTTTTCTGTTTGGAATTTTGTGTAATATATATTGCAGCTTTGCTTTTTTTTAGCAGTCAATAGCAAACCATTGGCATTCCAGATCTACTGTAATATTTTCTAAATCAAGTAAATCAAATCTACATTGTTTCATTAGCTTCTAAAGACTGTGCATATAACATTTAAAACTGAAGTAAGTAAATTAAAAAATGCATAGGTACAAAAACATACTTGATATCTTTGTATATAAATCCTGTAGTTTAGGTAAAAATATATATGTATATATAAATATAAATTATTTTGAAAATATGGTTCTCATATTTGGAACCCTGACTTGAGGATGCTTGGCAGATCAGTCATATTTTATGTTGTACCTTCTGAATATAAAGAATATAAATATAAGAACACCTGCAAGTGCGAAAGAACATTTCTCACCCATTCATACAGAAACTGCTACTTGTAGAAGACCTGGGCCCATTTGAACATTCTTATCCTCCCAAGGGTACACCTGACACCTCCTATGCATTCTTTCTTGTACATATTTTAAGTATCAAATGATAACCATGGGCCATAAAATCTGTTGCTTTTAAAATAACAGGAACTGTGTGAACAAAAGAACTTGCCAAACTTATTGTCTCAAATAAAATAATTGAAAAACAGGGCCAAAGAGGAAGAAATATGCTTTAATCGATAGGCTATTTTTATATATGAATGGAATTCTACTGGATTAGTAGCCTAAACCCAGCCAACCTCAATCCTTTGTTAAATGCAGGTTTTCTCTTTGTAGGCTGTGCAATATCTCCTTGTTAAATTTCTCATTCATCAGTTCTTGCCAAAGCTAGCCAGTGTATTGTCATTATACCCTGAATACTCGTGCTCAGAGGGCAGCATTTGCTGTGGAGCTGTCTGTGTTCCCTGGGGACTACTTTCAGTATTTATATATGGGAATGAGGAAGGAATCAAGATAAGATCTTGTCCACAGAACCAAGAAAGTTTTAGAGAAACTTTGCAGGCAGATGCTGGCTGTGGCATTTAAGGCAGAAGAGATATTGAGAACAATCTTTGCAGGTGAGCTTTGTTAGTCTACCCTAAATGCAGAGGCCTTAGCTCAGCAAACTTTTGGGGGAATGCAGTGCCAAACATGTTACCTATCTAGTACTCTACATTTTTCAGAAAAGTTTAAGGTATTTTCCAGGATAAAAAGACAACTATGTTTTGTCTGCTTAAGATTTTGCCAAACCACGTAAACAATGTGTAAAGAATGTATAAGGAAATGTTTTTCCACGTATGCCATGAACTACCATACAATCAATTGATTCTTCATACTCTACATGGAGCATTTTGCTAGTGGTATATGGATTTATAATAGTCATTAAAATTAACAGAGTTTCACTACCACGGGGAATGGAATAATCCTTCAAATAAAACAGTGTAATGAGATAACTTTTCCTAAAAAGCACAAAATGATGCCATTGAAAGAGAACTGATTTGGCTAACTTAAAATTAAAAAAAAAATCAATTTTAAAAAACCCAAATAAACAAACAAAAAAACAACTAAAAATGGGCTACCTCAGATGTTTCTCTTTACATTTTCTTCTTTCCAATCTCCATGGTAAATACCTCAAACACTTGCCAATGTACTCCTTCAATGAAGAGCAAGGCTGAAATCTGTCACAAATCATACCTAGCTGCCACAGAAATTCAAATTGCTGTAAGCACAAGTGCCAGGGGAGCTCTTACAGCGATGCTGAAACCATAATGCAACATTCACAACGAGATCATTGCATCATAATCTCCTTCTGAATGTGACTCCCTTTGTGTGTCAGGTGTTTGCATGTCAGAGGGAGAAGAAAGGGGATTGTGAGTTTAGCACAATCTGTTGTTCTGTATTAAAGTTTGTTGGGGTTTTTTTTATATTAAAAATGACCTGTTTTTATGCAGGATATTCCAAAGGCTTCCAAGCTACCTGCTGCCCTCTAATCCCCTCAATACAAAACCCTTTTGTTAGGAATATTCATGTTTTCATTTCAGACAAGCTAGTTACTTGGAATTCTCTCTAAGCCTGTAATCTTACAGAAGTTAATATATATTGAAAAAAAATATTTATTTTCAGTGTATGCATCACAACTATTTTAATTTCCTAAGTGCACAATCAATATTTAAATGAAGAACATTTGATTCTTTCTCAGCTATATCAGCTTTTGAGCAGAGTAAGTTTATGAAAATCCATGGAGATCTTTTTTCCCCCCCAGATTTACAGCAGCATAAGTGAAAGGAGAATCAGGGACATATATTACAAAATGTCATTTACATTATTTAAACATCCATCAGACCTGCCTTTATTTCATGCAGTCATGCTCACAATGTATTTGGAGGTTGTTTTGGGCTTTTTTTTTTTTTTTTTTTTTTGATAGCTTATCAATATAATCTAAGACCTGAATGTATGTCTTCAAAAAAACCTCAAGATACAGTGATTTTAATAGTGAAGAAAGCTGGCAGCAGGTTGATTCAGAAGAGGAAAGAGGTGAATAAAGTTGAACATTGAGTGAAGGTGGCATCTCTCTCACTTGACTCTGCCACCTGATATGATTCTAATCATTAATTTTGGCTACAAGAAAACACATTTGATTCACTGTGTTATGCAGCTGAAAACCATTTCGAGCTAATGGTAAGAATAAGACTAAGGATGTGAGTATAGATAATTTCACAAAAAACCCAGAAGCTCACTTCAATTGTACTTCGGCATAATTCATTGTACTACTTTTATGATAGGAATGTAATGGTGATTATCACAAAAAAAAGAAGGATAAAAAAATGTTTGGCATTAGTCCTGTTTAACTCATTTGACTTCATAAAGTTTGGAATCCAGTTGTGCACAGTTCAAAAAGAGATAGATATCCCCAATGTGGGATGATGAATATGTGAATTACTATGTACACCTGACTGCCTATTGTTTGGCTATAGAGGGAATGAGGCAGCTGGTCACTTAAACTGAGTACTTCAGTTAAGTGCATTTAAGTCTAAACGCTTTACAGCCAAGTCGTGTGTCCTGTACCAGAAAAGGATTGTACAGGGCTGGTTTAATTGTTATCTGTATTATTTATTCTTTAACTATCGGGAAAAAAAATAAAATAGGAGAAATGGTAAATAAATGTATTTTAGAAGATTAAGTATATCTACATAGACCTGTTTCAAGCCTGTGATCTCTAAGGCAGAATTCAACACATACCCTTGCTAGATGTATGGCATTGGGCACAAAGCTAGAAGCCACTGTAAGTTCCACCAAATTCAGTGATGTGAGCTCAGAACTAGTGGTCTAGTCAATAAAGCATCACTAAGGAAATAGGGTCAATATGAGTGACTAAAACCTCTTTCACCTATCTTCTGTGAAAGCATAATAATTCTCATTGTGGAAACTGAATTCTCTCTTAAATACTTTTTGCTCCTGCATTGGGACGGCTAGAATGAAGTGAAAGCAACATGTATTGAAAATGAAAGGAGGAATGATTGTGTGGTTCAATAATTAGGATCCTTTGGGAGTACTCCAGGGCCTCTTTCCGTGTTTTATGAATGTTTTTCATATAGTCTATTTAAGATGTAAAATGTAGAACTACGCCTTGAAATATCTCTTTGTTTTCAACTTCACAAAATGTGTTTATGGGGAGTTTAGGGATAATTTAAGTATCTGAGTCTCAGAGGACAAGGTTAAAATCTCACCAGTCCTTTTACAAGTCTTTGAAGGTTTGGGACAGCCCAGATAAATGGAGGTACTTTTCAAAACTGCTGGGTACTTAAGACCCAGGCTGAGCAGTTCCAAGATTTTCTTGTTCTTGATATTTCTGCCTCGTCTAGCTTAGGCAGCTCCATGCTTCCCCCCCTCCCTTTTCTTCTTTTTCTTTGAATTGTGAGGACTCCCTTTCTTCCTGTACATTGTTTCGTGCATAGGAGTTACCTTCAATTCTTTCATGCCTGCCAGCCAAAAGTTAGGTATTGTGGTATATCTGGGCCTTTTTTTGCACCTGAGGATAAATGCCAAAGAGCAATGGTGGAAAGAAGAGAGAAAGTGAATAAATAGTTCTGCATGCTACTGAAACTGCATAGGGAATTTAGGTAGGCAGAATGCAATTATGCATTTGGAATATAGCCAGGACATATGGGTTAACACATGTACTCCTGTGAAAAGTGCCATGGGATATTTAATGACTGTAAGTTGTCAGAACTCAGTTTTATAACTCATCTGAAAGACAGCACCACCAGCCGCATGATGTCCCTTCACACCATACTGAAGCAGTTCCTCGGCATAGACTCAGGGGGAGTGAGTGAGTGAGTGGTGTCTTCTAAATTGCCACTTCCATTTCTTGCTGCAGCTGGGCTTTCTTGAAAGATTTATATTAAAATATAAATCAAACCCAGCTTTCTTAGGTAATGAGGTCCAGCAAGTTCACTGTCTGAATCTGAATGTGAGTACATTGCCTCTGCCAGAAGTAGCTTGTTGTAAGATGATGCTTTACCAAACATTTCTTTGGAGGGGATGGTGCAACCCCTTCTGGGCTGACCACCTTTGGAGAATCTCTGATGGGGGTAAAAGTCCTGCTCAAAGTGGACTAGTGTGAGTGTGTATTAAAAAAGATAAGCATGTTAGCAAAATCTGAAAGGGACTCTTTATGTCAGCATATTATGGCATGATAAATAAAAAAAAAAAATGAGGAGGCTATATGTCAGCTACTGTATATTGTAAAAATATGAGGAATCTTACAAAACTGTTATGCAAGATAGTTGGGGTCTATGATGCATTTAATCTATTTATCTGAAACTAGTTTAGTGGCACTGAAAGCCTAAGAACAGACATTGCAACCTCATCTGATTGTTATTACTTGAAGGGTTATAAACTTCTGCAGTCCTAACTGTAACTGGAGAGCCCAAAACTTCTATTATAATTTAGGTGGGTTTGCTGCCAGTAATTGTTGAAATGTAGCCCAGGCTGTGTCGTTGATCTGCAACTTGGTGGATTGATCTTCCTGTAGGATGTTAATGGCAGATAATTTTAATTTTTTCTTTTTAGCAAAGACTGCTCAAAGTTATCCTTTATGACCTTAATTGATGGGCTTATTTAATGAGGATGTATGGCAGAAGACAGTTTACGCCAGTTTCCTGAAGTTTGAGCATTCAACATAGTTTATATTAGTAGTGTTTATTATGTTGGTCTGCTGATGGGAGCCTCTTTACAGGACAAGTGGTAAAGGGCTGGATCCCACATATAAAACAGCTTCTGTGATTCTTGAATAAATAAATGTATTCAGTTCCTGCATTACACCATTTTTAGGCAGTTTGATCCCCTCCTGTAGAGCATTAATGCCATTTGCCTTTGCAGTTGGGACTTTCTTTTTGATGTGGTGATTGACTGGAGTTCACCAACCATTTGTTCAGCTGTGTAAGCCGCACTACTTTCCCCAAGTTAATCATAGCAGTGTGTATGGGTGAGATAATGGAGCTAGTTGCCATACTCAGATATAATTCTGCAGACATATTCTTGATGCAAAAGTCATGAAACTGCAGTGTGAAAGGAAAGCATTTTAAAGGCAAATGGTCAGTCTTCCTTGTTCTGTATGTTTATTTCAGTTTTGGTATGAAAGAGACTGTCCTACCCATTTTTTCTAGAAAAAGTATGATAGTATAACTGTTATACTTTTATACTGGAATAATGTACTTATACTGGAATAGTTAGTTTCTTGTTTTCAACTATGAGAATAGCTGAAGCAAAATATAAGAAATAAAATAGAGATAAGTTCAACTATAAAATTTTAAAACCGGTCACACATCTAGCATGAGAGCTAGTTAAGAATGCATACATTCTTGGAATTTATTAGGGCACCAGTTACTTATGTGGTATCATCTTTTCTTGAAAAGTAACAAAAATGTAAAGGAAAAAAATGAATGCATTAGATATGAAAGACTAAACTATTTCTGCAACTGCAAGCTGTATAAAACAATATTTGAAAATGCAAGAAGAAATCTTATTTAAAATTATAGGATTCTGTGTTATAATCAAAGGAGAATAAATGAAAAATCTATAATGTTTCTTAAATATTCTGCAAGCTATGGAATATGCTGTGAGTCTTTCCATACCAGCGCTAGCAAAAAAGTTGCAGTTTTGGTATGCTTCATTAACTGTTTGCATACAAGACAAAAGTGCTTTCTGATGAAGTGTAAAACCAACTTGGGACCAATTTTCCACAACATAAATTCAACATTCATTCCATCCCCTGATATTCTTAGATTCAAACAGCTAGGGAGGTTTTATGTCTTATCTTTTATCAATAATTATTTTTAATTCTACAATTTTAGATTATTCAGCCTAACGTAATAAGCTCAGAGTTGATTTCATACTGTGATGATTGCTTTTAAAGACATGGTGCTTTCTAGAGTACTGTGATTAGTCTAGTTATGCATGTTTTTTAAGCAAAATTCTGTATTATCATGGATATCTCTTATTAGAGTTATTTCTCTCAGGATTTATCATTGGGCAAATACATTTTATTCAAGTATCTATCCCTTCAAAGATGAATTTAAGATCAGACCTTTTTAATATTTTTTTTATTTGTGGAGTTGAACTAGTTGTGTAGTGATAATGTGTGTTTTAGTGAAGTGGGAAGTGCCCTTTTAGATTTGGTAGTGCGCATCTGTGAAAGTGATTTATCATGATAATGTAATTAGTGCTTCAGCAGCTCATGATTTAAATTTGTGTTTGCTGAATTCTGTGTGGTATCAATTTTTCTATTGCAGCTTGGCTGGTGATGAACTATCTTTGTATCTTACTACAAAGTATTGGGTATTTAGTGAGTGAAGTTTATTTTACATTAATTATAGAGCAGTTTAGCTATGCAGAGGAGTCACCAGACTCCACTGAGATGAGAGGGTATGTGGCAAATGTGAAGTACATTTGTGTATACAAAATAATTGACGTGAAGTTTTGCAAGTTACCCTTAACAGTTTCTGACTTGGAAAGAGAATATTGCAATTTTCTGTTCAGTTCTGTGTAGGCTTATTTTTAGTTTTGAAATAGTTTACTTGTGGCAGAGAAAGAGAAATAAGAGTCTTGTGGTAAGGGAAGGGGAAAGAGTGCTCATGGTGGTCCTCTAATTGTAGAGGGTACTCTGTAGACTGCTGAGAGACCTCATTATAATCCTGATAAACCTTTTATTGTAAATGCCTAACTGTCTTCCAGTTACTCTTTCACTCTTAAGGTCCATTTTCTAGTTCTTGCTTACTTGCAATAAAGAAAAACATAAAAAAATCATGAGAAAGGACTTTTTTTTTCCCCCTCTACAGTTATTCTTAGATCTAGTTTCTGTCTTTTGGGAAATGTTCAGGTAGATAAAGAGGTGAACAAATTGTTGATGGACAGGCAGAAGGAATCCTGAAGAAACTGGGTACTGAGATCAGAAGAAATTGAGCATAATTACCTAATATGCTATATTTGACCCCATGTGTAGCCTCACATATGCATTGAATTAATGTAAAATTGGTGCTGAATAGAACCACTGAATAAATGTTTTAGAGCCTATTAGGCTATGTCATTGTTTGAGTTTTGTGCTAGTGTCTTTCCACATGTTTAAGTCCAAAACATTTTTTTTTCAAATACTGTGTTCATTCCTTTACTATGTGTGCTTTAAGCATAGGGACTGTTAGCACGTCTGAAGTAACATCTGCTCTGTCTTTTTGTTGTTGGGTTCATGGTGTAATTAGCTCTATATTTCACCAAATACATTTTGCTCCTATACTGGATAGAGCAGCATGAAGAAAACATAAATAATTGCAGATTAGAGAAACAGAAGGCAAAGTGGGTGTAGGTGGCTGTGATGGAAAAAAGGGTTAAGGAGAGTAGAAGATCAACTCATTATAGGACATAACATTGTTAAAATTATACTTGAGTATACTCCAGTTTCTCGCATCTGAAGTATATAATTTTCTTGTTTAATTCTACCTGTTTTTGCCAGAAGGTAACGTATTTTAAAAATAGAAACTTTGTTCTGTGTTATATGCATTTAAAAATCCTAAATTATGTACAAGTGTAAATGAGCAAGCACTCCTAGACTAAGGTGTGATGTTCTTTTATTAGCTGAAGATTACAGGATATAAATCACAGTTTTCTGGACAATGCTGTGAAGATTATCTAAAGATTGCAAGAGAGAAATGTTCCACTCAGGCTTTTTGGGTGGGCATTATGCAGCTTGCTAAGGAGTTTTCTACTCTCTGACAATTCACCGTTATGAAAGTGCTTGCAGCAAGAAAGACATCAGCAACTTGATTCAGTACAAGTACCTTGTACCATTTGGAATGCCCTCGGGCATCCCATTTGGCTTCCAGCTTCCACTCCTGAATGGCAGAGATCATATGCAGCTAGGTGCTCTGTCATATTTGCAAGCCCTGTGGGGATACATCAGATATCACAGGGCACCTGAAATGACAGCGGATTTCTGTATGCAGGCAACTGAATAGACCGCCAGTGCTTGCAGTCGCATGTGCGACACAGTTCCCTGGTCTCAGGGAGCAAACAGTATCACTAATGTGGCAGTAAAAATATTTCAAAATTTCTTGCTTGCCTCAATTTACATTTGTATTAATGATCCTTTAAAAGATTTTCTTTTCTATAACATCCAGAATTAATAATATGATTGGTGCAACTAATGATTAATATTTAGATAATGATATGATTATGTGATCTCTTATGTGTTTTAAAGTTATTTTAGTAATTCTTCTTGGCCTTGTCTAAATAGAAACAGTTTATAAAGAGAAAGAAGATAAATCATGGTGGTTATGACTTGGCATAAAGGAGTTTTGTAGAAATACGACTGGTCGTATTGTGTCCATGATGCAGACTGTCCCAAGCTTGCACCAACAAACGTCTCCATTAAGTATGTGATGCTTTTCCCTTCTTTGTCTCTCTTCTCATGGAGCACTCACAACACTATCACTCTTGTAATTGACCTCTTTTTCGACAAAGGCATTTTGAATTTCCAACTTTTTATCTGCTGTGCATGTGCATATATATGCATCTTGTACATTTGGTTTTATGTATGCAGCTTGATACAAATCTCTTTGCCCTTTTACGACACTTTTCTCTAAGCAGTAACAGCCTTTTTAATCAATGTGTAAAAAAAGCATTAAATTCTCATTGATACAGAAAATAAATCGTCTTAAAATTAGTTTGCTATTCATAGTTCAGACATACACATAAAGGATTTGCAGCTTTCTCTTGCCATTTTTGTTATATTTTTTGCCTGTTCTGCTCAATTTGAAACCTTAAAAAATAATTTGAAAAAAAATCAGTTATGTCCAGATTCTAGGGTAGGAGATAAATTGAAATTTGAACATTATAGCAGGTCATGCTGAGGTAAGAAATGTAAGATTTAACATCTAAGGTTAAATCATCATGAGGTACAATGATCTCAGTTGTCACTGCTTTTGTGTAGGCAGCTTCGTTACTGTTTCTGGTGTCATTATAATATTGGTCATTGTAATCTTCAGAGAATAGTATAGAGCAAGTGATAGGGCTACTGCTACTGGTACAAGAAAATGTAATTTTCCTCCTTCTTTGCTCTCAGACTACAAACAATAAATCATTTTGTTTAAGAGACAATAAAGCACCAACTGGGTGCTGGTTTAATTCCTATCAGGGGAGGTTTTCAGTAGCTTTCTAAAACAAAGTAATTAGAGAAGGCGTTCTTTTATGAAAAAAATTGATTATTTTTGTATATCTCTTGTGTTCTTACAGGTGTTAATCAGAGTAGAGTAAAAAAGGTTGTATTTTACTTCCATTTTACATCGGAGACATAAACGTTATAAATCAACTGCAACAATTACAAAACACGTAAAGAAAAATCCCAAGTGCAAAAAGAATTTAGACATAAATGGCTTCATTGTACTGATGAAGGTTGCAGTTGTTTAGTGGGAAAAGAAAATAATAGGAATCATAGCAAATACATGAAAGAAAAGGATGTCTTGGGTGAGGGGAATGGGAAATGTTTCTTTAATAAAGTCAACATACAGAAATAAAACCAACATCTGCTCCTCGTTTCTCTATTTGATTTCACTTTTAATTACAGAACTTCATAGTTAAGGCAATTTTAGTAGATCTTTAACTTTTCCTTTTTTGTGGTTGAAGCTACTGACCAAGCTCTAGAGGCACTGAGTGTGTGTTCGTGCTCTTTTATTGGACTTTGAGTAATATTGCCTGATGGTGGACCCTGTTTGCCTTTCGAGGGCATGTCTCCTGGGGTTTCCCTGGGGTTTTGTGTCCTCCAGCTACTGAGCTTAGCTCAGTGGCTCCAGTTGTTGACTCTGGTGCATAGGGGAGGTTATGGAAAAGGTTTAACACCTATGGATTTACTGCTTACCTTCTGAGTATCCTTAGACTTCTCGCATTGTAAGTGATTCTTCTAGGTCTTTATTAATGGGGAAAAGCTATGTTTATATAAGTATGGATAGAGACGGGATGAGCTGGAGACAAGATTCAGCCAGGGCTTAACTGGATACTTCCGTGGTTCACAAGCAGCAAATTTGCACTACTTGCAGAAACCACCTTTAACATGTGATTAATTGTTCTGCCAAGAAAAGATAGATATATTACTGGCTTTACAAAATAGTATTGTAATACAGCTTCAATTTGACATACTAATTGATTAATGGATAGGCGAATTTTGCTGGTTCGTGAGCCAGAAATAATTGTACCATGAGCGTTGTTGGGGTATGACTGCAGTGATTTGAATAAGGGAAAGTGCACCTGTTGTAGTGTTCTGTATAGTTAAGAAATTTGTCTTGAACAGGTGAAGAGGTGAAGAGTAGTGTTCCTGCTGGATTTCTACTCAAGGATATCAGCAAAAAGCTGTATAGACTAAGGACATCTAGATAATTGTATTAAATTTTGAAAATTTGGTAGACTTCTTTGCAATCATAAATTCTCTTGTAATAAGTTAATTTCACCAAATAGCTATTTGAAAAATCCCCCAAATTATTTTTATAATATTCTATTTTTCTGAGCAATATATCATCAAAATCATATGCAAAAATCTCTATGTGGATTGCTGAAAGAGTATTTGTGCTGTATCGTCCTTTCATATTTCCTAACTGATAAATTTGCTTCATCCCAAGTAGAAAATAACTGGCATTGTCATGAATATTTTAATTTTTTATTATACTTAATAGTCTGTATGTTAGTATTTTCAGTATACATGCTTACATTCTTAATCAAAGCTGTTTGGGAGATCAGCTTCCGAAGCATCTCTGTTCTCCATACCGCAGTGACCCTTGGGCCCAGGCATTGCATTGACTCCACTTTTCAGTGTTGTCCTCAGAGTAACAGAGATGGTGTAGGAAGGGATCTAGGCTTTCTGAGACTTGCATGACTCACTTTTGCGCTTTGAAATGAACTAGATTCAGTGACTATGATCTGCTTTTTTAGAGCCATGCTATGAGGTTTTATGAGAGCTGTCTAAATCATGTTGTTGTGATTGCTCTTGATAAGCCAACTATAGTCAGTGGCCAGAACAACATCTCTAATTACTCAGGATTACTAAAAAGCATCTAAGCATCTCATCATACGTGCTGTAGAGTCAGCTGTTCCAATAAGTAATTTTTATGGTTTTGAGAAGTTGCTTCACTAAACCTTGACCCAGTGTGCTATATAACTAACTGATTTACATGGAAGTTCTGGAGGTTACTTCTCACTACTCATGTATTACACATGGGTTAGTTGCCTTTTTGATCTCCATTAATATTGTGCACTCAGAAATGTTCTTCAACTTTATGATTGGATATTTTTTCAATTTATAATTTATTGTATGCTCCTATTCTATCAAAATAACTCACTCACTCTATCATATTGCATACATCTTACGGAAAATATCACTGAACTGTGATAACATGGTCTTAATGGGTTTAACACTCAGTATGCTTAATCATTCAGAGTATATTACTGTGACGTTTTATTCTTTATGTTTATGTATGTCTCATTAAGTGACCTTTCAGAGAGCAAGGAATAATCAGTTTATTCTACTATGTGTGGAAGGCAGGTGTTACAGAAAGGTTCCAACTCCACTCATGGGGCTTCCCCAAGAAGAAAATTAAAACAGTGATTTTTCATGGAGTTCTGTGGTATTTGAATGTTGCCCTGAAAAGTCTTTCTCTGCAGCCATGGATACCAGCTTCAGTGCCCATCAGTTGTATGCAGTAGGTGTATGTTGCATCTTGGCTACAAGATGAGTAGAAACACATTCTGTTAGCTCTGTGGTTAACTGAGCCATCTCTCCTTGCCTCACTTGTTCCTGATATTCTGTTTTAATTGGCTATTATGGATTATTTAAATTATGATTGAGTCCAAAACTGACCCACATTTCATCTTTAATTTAGAAGTTTGGATTTGTATTTGTTTAATGAATTGTCGTTGTTTTAACTCACTGACAATTAATTGGACAGCCTAGGTCAAACTCCTGGCAGTGTTTTTTTCTCTGCATGATCTCATTCTTACTCACTGTCTGAGGCCTCTTTCAGCTTGAGCATGGAGGGAAAGGTATGCCCTCCAGCATGACATAAAGCCTCAGCCATTTCAAGATGGCTGTTTGAGACTGAATGCAGAAGATTTCAGCAGATGGCTTCTAATTACTTGAGATATGCCAAAGTGCTGAAAGGAGTATTAGTATTTTCAAACCTAAGGGGTAGCTGTACCTGACACAATGTGAGTGGCATGTGCATTAATGTACCCATGTCAGCATTTATTCCATCTACAGTTTCTGCCATGAGCTTTATCACAGATAATTGTCTATGATATGAATGGAACTTCCTTGAGTATTGTTGTAATAGAGCTATAACTAATAAACCTATTACAGAAAGTAAAAGAAAATCCTATGCTTTTTAATGGAAAGTAGAAATAAAGCGACAATCTATATTCATACTCATTTTATCGAGAAAGCTATGGAAACTTTGAATTAAAATTATCATTTTGACCTTTTAGTTGAGTTTATAGGCAAGTCCCTTTTTATCACGAGCAATTTTTTTTTAAGATGCAGGGAAATTGCTGTTACATTAGTTGCATTAAATAATTGAGAATTTTGAGAGAAAGATATGTCATGCTCACCTTACTCACACAGTTAGTCTCAGCAAGGTCAAGGGACTAATTGTGGACCCAGTGTGCCCTAAGCCAGTTGCAGTACATAATTGCATGCTGCCCTGGGAGCAGCGTAAGAAGGAAATTGTGACTTGAAGCGATTCTGTTCAGTGTTCTAGGGGGTAGGGTCAAAACTAGCCTCAGTGTCTGCTCCCTCCCTTCCCCTACCGGTGGGTGGTGAGTCTGCAGAACTCATTTCCCCTCCTGGGCTACCATCTGTGATACGATAAACCAATTCACAGAAGAGAAACTCAGAGTTTCTTTCAGGAGGTTTGTGTATCAAACCCTTCTGATTCCTACATATTCTCGTACATCTCTGTTCGGAGTATTTAGTTTATATGCTAAAAAAAATTAAGAGTTTCATATGATAACATGCAGAAATTTTGTTTTGCATTATTTTAAAACTTCCTTGTAGGACCTTGTGTTAATCAAGTAGTGAACTTTTGATGTTGTTTGATTTACTAGTGATTCTAAGACTCAGCACAAACCATTTTTCTGAGCAGCTTGTTTAGCCTTAGAAAATGTCACCAACTAAAACTATTTATGCAAGACATTCCAAATTCCTGTGAGTTGAGTGGTGTGTATTTTAGAATTTTTTAACCTCCTCGCAAAATTACCAACTCCCTTTAATTTCAGCTCCTTCCAGAAATATAATCCAGTTTCCCTGGGAGAAAACTAGCAGACTCATCAACGGTATCTTGTATGGACAGAAAGGTGTATTAACAGAGGTAGAATGTGTCTCTGAGCAGCAGATCACCGCTGAACTTTTGTCAGGGTGTGCTCTTTGGGGCAATTTTGTCATCACCACAATAGATATCTCTTCAAGCAAATACTTTTATTTCTGAGTATTTAAAAAATAAACCCAGTTTAAAATTGTCAGTGACTTTGTTAATGCCACTTTAGTAAAATATAATACTGGTTTGTTTCTTTCTTTTCTTTTTCCTTGGGTTCAGCTAACACTGAAATTCGCTTATCTTTCTTCTTGTTATAGTTTATATATATATATATATATATATATAAATACTGGTAATAGCATCTGGCATAATTGAAACAGACACAGTGAATTTTCCTTTGAGGAACAATGTACAGTTATTATTGCTAAACATGAAGTTACATGGGTTTGCTTGCTTAATACACAAAGAGGTTTGTACTCAAGGAGATGTCTTTTCTTTCTGTTGCCTGCATTCTTAGGCCTGTTAAATGATGCAATGTTGTGGTCTTGTTAGACAATAAGAGAAACAAGATTTCTTTACTAAGAATTTCAAATAACTGTGTGTAATCATTTACAGAAGTATTTTATTTTAAAAAACACTATTGAAATAACATTGAGATAAACAGTTTTAGCAGTATTTCAGTGCCTGTACAGACATTATGGGTATTGATTATTATATGTACATTCAGAAATCATTATAGTAAGTATATTGCATTTACTTGAATTACAAGATTCTCTATAAAAAATACTTGGACCAGGGCTCATAGCACTCTGATTTACACAATTTGAAATCTGCATTTCATTTTTCTTACATTCTGTACTCACTTTGCTGCCTTCTCTCTGTGGCAGAAAATGTATAACTTGTGAAATAAGCACTGTAATTTAGGTTTAATATTTTATATGGCTATTTTTATGTTTACTTTAAATATCTGGTAGGAAAGATATAGCTGTATAATATAAATAAAGCTCAGTGAAATCAGTAGCCACAGATTTTAGTAATCAGTATGAATAGTAAAGTTTACTTTTATCAGATGACCCCCAAACAATCAACTCTGCACCACATAAGTGTTATTTAGATTTTGATAGACTAAGATCTTGGTGTCCTCTGGGAGGAAAGAAAGTATAAATACACACGTAACAAACATGGTCCTTGAACTTTTCTACGTCTGTGTGCATCGGTACATGCCAAACATAACATACTTCAGTTTATTCACCTTCAGGCTTCTGCAGAGGCTATTAGATTGTATAATCTGCAGAGGATACATATGGAGAGCTTCTTCTTGCTCAGCTCCCAGACCAGCTCTGCAAGAGGCTCTGCTTTGGTGGTATCTTCTGATCTTGGCTCTCTCTGGATATGAGAGAAGAGCACACTGAGCCACAGATATGCCCTTTCTGCATCCCGTGAAGCAAATCTGTCCCTGTGCATGTTTGACATAGGTAGTGTGAGTAAGGGCAGGAAAGAATTCAGCAAGAACTTCCTTTCCTCTATCATTTGCCAAGAGAATAGGAGAAACCTGTCAAACCCCCTTAACTATCTCAGCAGTCAGCATGTTTGCATAGTATGTATAGATTCCAGGATAGGTACAGAACTGTTGCAAGCCATTTGCCTGTGCTTATAATTACTGTGCTTATAATCTACTGCTTTCTTAAGGTTTAGAACAAAGCTTCACAACAATATAAAAATTAGTCAACAGAGTGTTTTGATACAACAATGCTAAGCCCAGCGTAAATGTCCAGCTGCACCTCAGAAGCCTGAGGTCCCTGGCACGGCTGGAAGTGTGGCCATGACTAGGGAACTGTCTCCAAGATGATAATGCTTGCCCAACCTCAGGAACACCCAGCAAATTTGAGATATTATGATACACCTGTGGGAAAAACAGGGATTTTTCTTTTTTTTTAATATAAATTGAGGTGCTGAAATCATCATGAACTTGTAGCAGAGATTTTTAAGAAGTATGAATGATACCAGGATTGAAGATAAAATTACAAGAGTTGACAATGCTGTAGATGGCATAAACATTTGGTTTTAGACACCTTTAGAAATCTAACACATTAAACAAGAAATCTATGAAGAATAAATTTTTCTGAAGTGTCAGCTACATCAGCTGGCACTTCTTGTGTACTTTTTATACAAGTCACACTGTAAACTGAAATGCAAAGTACATATGGATAGGAAATCCTTTTCCTGTGAATTGTCCAATCAGTCTTGCATTGTTTGAAATTACCATCACCGCATACTTACCACCTTTTCATTTCGTAAAGGAAGATTGTGAAACGTAGAAGCAGCAGCATTAAACCTTTGATGTTGAACTGCGAAAAGAAAATAGTAGCAGACAGATTAAAGTAACTAATAGAAAAAAAAGTTAGTCATGAGTCTTTACTGCTAGTTAAGGATGTATGGATATTAACAGGAACAAATGATAATGTGTAGTAAGTTTGGTTTATGTGAGTACTGTTTTAAATTAATTAAAGAGTAGGAAAAAAAGGTCATGAGTTCCTTTGGTAGTATCTGCAGATATAACCCATTCTGCAGTTTCTGAGCATAGCAGAGATCTATACTCAGAGACTAAATAGTGAATAAGAATCTGACTATCAAAAAGCAGTTGCTGCAATGAAAGTCATAATCAATCTCTGTATTTATAACTTTGTATTTCATTGGTGACTTTCAGCATATTTGCCATAACATAGCCATGTACAATAATAAATATCTCTGCACTTCATTTTAGTTTTAGTTTTAAGTAATTGCATCCAGTAGGTGCCTTGATACACAAAAGGATTGTATAATCCATGTAATTGTAGTTTCTACCTATTCATTTATTAGCCACGTTTACAAGCAAGATGTAGGTTTGTATTTTTTCAAAATATGTGCTTGGTAAGCACTAAATCTAAGACTTATAAAAACATTATCAATATGTTCTAATTAATATTTGCTCTTTTCCTTAAGCTATTATAAGGATACTTAATGCATAGCTTAAAATTAGAGTTGACAATTGCAAATACAGCCCAACCAACATAGTAATAAAATCAATACTTACATTTCCCTTGGGGCCACTATTTACTGTTTGCTGTGCCATTTTCTTAATGGAATGGCAGTTATGTTTGCGGAAACCTTGTAACTATGATTTTTGTATTTTAACTAAAAGCAGCTTTCCTGAAGTAGTATGATTAAAAAAGAATCTGAAATTGCTTTCAGAAAATTGCTTTGAACATTTTGCAACCAGTTTTAACAAAGAGTAAAAAGAAACATCTTTTCATAGGAAATGTCACTGAATTCTAAGATAAATTATTTGTGATGTCTAAAGTCCTTTCAGTTGCATTGCAATAGGCATTTGCCTTAATCTTGAAAAACTTCCCTGATTTGTTTTTACTTTCATTTACTCAGTTCAAATTGTTCTTAATCGCTGAAAGCTCATTCCTGTGTGGAATTCTGCAATGTTCTCAAAGTGTACAAGGGAGTCTGGCAGTTTATTTGACTTAGCAAATTAAAATAATGGAGGAAAGTATGATCTTTGAAATGAGTCACTGCAGCTGTTGCACAGATCTAATTCTAGTCTTTTGACTTGGTTCTTCTTTCACTGAAGTTTATCATTACCTTTACCCGTCAAGGCAGCGAGCATTTCTGTGCCTTGCGATGTAACTATATAGTAGAGAAAGCATGCTATAGTTGACATTTTTAGTGGACACAAGTGTTCTATGTGTTTGCATATTCAGGAGAATATTTCTCTAATGATCCCTGACAAGAGAAATGAGCATCTCAAAGAAAATCTGGGAGTCATCATGGCTTAATAATTTGTTCCTTATGGGGTTCTGCTGACCATGCAGTGTATTCTTCGCATAGCTGAATTTAGGGTAACAGGTTCTGTTGTATAGCATGGCCACTTACTTTGGCTCAACTGTGAGGGACTAATTATTGACTCTAATTATTAACTAATTATTGCCTTTGATCATGTAGCCTTATACCAAACTTTTGCTTTCATTGTCATTCTGAAACTATTATTTTGAATAGCATTCATATAAGCAGGTCACTTGTAGTCTACATCAGTGTCTAATTATAGTCACTTTGTGTGAAATGTCTCCATTTCAGGATCTGCTTTAATTTTACTTGTTAGTGAAATGCCAAAATTAAAAAATATAGAATGCAAAAGAAATTTTGAAATATGGTACTTTGAAAGCACTGAATTTAGAAATACCTTTTTTTTTTAGTGATGTGGAAACTATTCATATATTGAAAAATATGTATTGTATATCTAATAAATCCATAAACATATAATATAAGACAAGATATAAACCAAAAGATGTTGAATTGAACTTAAAAAAAATACCAGAACAAAATGGAAGTTCAGGATAAGGTACTTCTATCCAGTTTGGAATATTTTATTATACAAATTTTATTTAAATTGCAGTGTTCCTTGTAACTTTTCTGTTAGGATGCTTTTAAAAACTATGCTGAATGTTGTCTTTTAAATGCATATATAATAATAATCAAATTTGTATACATAGTACAGTTTCTGTATAGACTTCGGTAATCATTAATTGTCTTCAGTAGTCACTGTTATAACTTTGTAAAATTTTAAGCTAAAAGTTTTATCTAAAATATCTTTTATGTCTGCCCTCAGGCCATTTTTCATTGTTCTAGGTTTTAACAGCAGCAATGATTCAGTTTCCACAGAGAACAAGTCAGGAGAGAAATAGAAATATCTTTCAATATTCAAATATTTTCATTTGATTTTAATACTTCTAAGCTTTGGAGGAAGGAATTAAAATTTGTCATTAAGATGACAGTGGAATACCTGGTTCTAATCAGTTGAAAATCAGTCTGAGTCTGGCTAAGACAGAAATTCCTGTGATTGTTTCAAATGCCTACTAGACTTGTTTAGAAACTGGCTGCTCTCTTGCAGCTGCACGGGTAAGGCTGACACACTCAGGCTGCTAAACCTGCTCTCCATCACTTTTGCAAGAAAAGAATGTTTTTTTGGAATGTCTGACTTTTTTTGTCTAAATTATATTGGTGCTAGCATTTTCAGCACTTCATGTCTGTTACCATAGAAGAAAGTCTTGCTGTTTGTTTTTTGAATTTGGCAAGTCAATTCCCTGCACTTTACTAATGCAGTGCTTTAGAACCTCCTTCAGGTATACTGTGTATCTTGACTAATTTGCTAGATTGCCCGGAGTGGGTTACTAAGAACAATCTGTCTTCCACACATACCTACAAAAAACTTGATGTAGACCTGATAGAAACTAGATTAATCCCATCATCAGAAAACAAACACCTCATGTACTTTAAAGTTTGTTCCAATATGATTTAATTCTTTGAGTCTTAGAATTTGTTTATGCAAACCTGCAGTATTTAGTGGCATCAGCAAACTTCATTTCATTAATATTTAGTCACAGCAATTGTGTGAACAGTATCCCAGACCCATTCAAGGAAACATATTTTGAAACAGGATATTGAAAATAAAGTCCATAGGACAACAAAAGTCAGCTTACATGCTGATGTCAGCATTTGTGTGTGGTGATAAAGCCAAGCTCTTTCCATGATAAAGATAAATTCATATCCAAATCTTTAATAAAAAACAAAACTGATGATAGCTGTTCACATTAAAGTCAGAAGCATCTTGTAACTCTTCCTGGAGGCTCAATTGTTAGGAACAAAAGTTATGTCCTCTTAAGAAAAAAAAATTAATCACTCAAGTTATTACATAGGGTGTGCTGTGTATTCCAGGTTCAAGCTTTATACTGAAGCCTTTGAAGAGGCTGCCCATACCTACCAAATGTTGTAATTGATACAGAATCATTGCTATACAACAGCTGCAATAACAAGGTGCTGCTGCCTTTACTTTAATCTACCTCTCTTTCTGGCAGTTTATTATGTTTTGAATTTATTCTTTTGTAGATCTGTGAGCTATCTTTCTTATGGAAATTAATCTTTTTAAAAGATTTGTACTCTCATTTTCAAACACTAATACATTCATTCAAGTATCCCATTATTCAGAACCAGCTGGCTTTTTATCTAGTGATATTTACTTCAAAAAGCCAGGTTAAATGGTATCATAGATTAATTCTCAGGGCACAGGAAAGCTTTTTTAGAGAAAAAGAGATTTGGTAATTACTTAGAATATCGCAATAAAATCACAGAACATGTCAAAAATGCGTTATATAATCTGTCATAATACAAAACTTGAAAAAAAGTTAATTCACTGAATTGAATCTAATATGTGGCATCAGTATATGATTTTTAAGTGGAACATTATGTAAGGATAAAACTTTGCTGTGATTTATAATAAGCTATGTCATGATTTTTAGTTATGTGTTTTTTCTTTGGAGAAAGCACTGAAACTTCAAAAAGGGCATTATCCACTGAAATTTCTTACATAAATCAAACTGGAAATAAGACACATTTTACAATTCAATTTAAGATCCCACAGAGACAATAATGTTGCAAGCTGTGCATTTTGCAGAGTAATATAGTAATGTCTAGTTTGCATTTTTGAAAAACCAAATTAATCACACTTTATTGAATATGTTGAAGCAAACCTAAAATTCATCTATTATTAAAAAACTTGTGCAACAAACACAAACTATATTTTATACATAAAGGACAAACTCATTTATTCATTAGGTTAAAACACTTGGAGTTTGCATTTTGTAGCTACTAAAGAAGTGACATTTGCTATCTGTTCTCTTTTTTAAATTTTTCAAAGCACTGTGTTGAGGCTAATCTGCTTGAAAAATTGTACTAATACTTTAACATAGTGTCAATCCTGAAGACTGCACAGAAGTCCCTGTGGAAACTAAGGGTAGTCTTGATATTTAAATTTCCTTTTTTAGTGAATCACTTAGCAGAACAAATATTCTGTTATCATATATCTCATATTTAAGTAACTTATTTTATCCCTTGATAAATTAACCACAAGATAATAAACTTTTTAGCCAATTTTTAGCATCCTTGAGCTAACATGCTAAGACACCAGTTTGAATTAAGACTTGTATCTTTGCACTCAGCTGTGCTCAGACTGGTACATCAAAGCAACAGGAATGAAAATTTAGCCTTAATCAAGTCTCACTGACTTCAAGGGAAATAGGATTTCAGTCTTAGTCTTTGAAAGGGAAAGATTTTAAAATTATTTGTAGATGTTTTCCTGTTTTAGAATGTAACTGTGGAATTACGTATTCTATGTCTTGCGGGGCAGGTAAGCTGCATGCCAAATTTAGATGCCAAATATCAGGTCCTTCTGCCTGTAATTCCATTTCTAGGAATACTGTTCTAACGTATTCTGGCCTTTAGGCCAAATTTGATTTCTAGGATTTGATTTCTGGAATAATTGTTGCCTGTTAGCACTATGTCTGTGCATTTATGTCTTGATGATTTAAAAGTGAGAAATGCAGCTTTTTATTTTTATCAGAAATCTATATTGACTGTACATGAGACAGCTTGTTTGCAAAAACAAAGCTTTTGAAGAAATGTTCTCTTTCATTTTAAAGAAAAAAAAAATTCAAATTAGAATAATAATAAAAAAAAGATTTTAGAATTTGGAAAAGATTTTTTCATAATCTTTCCTGAAGCATCAGAAAAACTTCAAGGCCTTGTCCAATACTTTAATTCAAGATCTGTTCTTCAAGGTCTATTCCCAAAGAGTTTTCAATCTGAAATTAACATTGTTGCCTTTTTTTTTTTTTTTTTTTTTTTTTTTGTTAAGCAGCATTAAACACATTGCCAGCTCCAGTAGTAGAAAGATTTGAAGCAACTCTCAGGTGCTTGGCCACCCTAATGGAATCCACACCAGCAGCTGAGGTGTTTTCATATGGTTTTGAGAACTTAGGATAAGTGATGACCTACAAATACCTGATACAAATCCCCCCACCATGACAGCGTGGGTGGAACTGCATGATCTTTAAGGTCGCCTTCCAAATCATTCTATGATTCTGTCATTCTGTACTGAGTTGATCAATGCAAATTGCTAATGGATGGTAACCTCTTGTTTGTAGGGCTTAAGTCTGAGGGACTTAATACACAGAAACATCTTCTTCCGTTCAGTGTGCAGAGGACTGAACACAGGTTGCTGAGAAGGCATCTAGCCCACCTGTTATTATGTAATAACCACCAGTTATACACTAGTCAAAACTTGTTCAGAAAGCAAGAGATGAGAACAGAGGTTATCTTTGTCGACATTGTACCTACAATTCTCACCTGGAGAATATTGTCACTAATTGAGTCAAGGTAGGGTGAACAAAGAGTACTTTTTTGTCTATGTGTATACCTATTGTCTCTCCTATTATGCAAGTCCCCTCATCTCTGACCAGCTGAATTATTGATCGTGAAGAAAGATTGCATGGAGCTAGGAAACACAGTAAGATATGTTCTTATGTCTTTTTCTTACCACTGAAAGAGTGTACCATCCTGATTTTTACTAAATGAGATCTGGATGTAAATATCTTGCTGCAAATTTTTTCTAAGACACAGTTAAAGATATTGTTTAAAGTACACTTAGGACGGGTGTGCCTTCTTCACAAATCGGTTTGATATAAGATGCTAATGCATAAAAATGACTACAATGAATAAAATTCATGTGGGCCTGGTAAAGTTCAGAGTACTAAATCTTGATATAATAGCTTAGGTGAACTTCATTGTCCTAGAACTATTACAGGAAAAAAAAAAGAGACAACTGTAAAGCCAATATTGAAGAAATTATCATAACATGCTATCATTTAATGACAATAGGCTTTTGTGTCAAACACTAGACTGTTTTGTCTCTTCCACATTAGGTGAAAATTTTTGCCACTAGACATGGCTGTTGGTAACAGTGATCCAGTCATTTTTTGAAGTAAATAAATATGTTGTGTTAAATAGCTTTAAGATAGTGATGTCTCTCCATTTTAAAAAGGGAACAAAAGTATTATTAATTAGGAAGTAGTTATACCCTCCTCCCCCCAAATAAAAAAAATCCAAGGAAATATTTGAGAAATTTACTGTTAAGAATGTATCACTTCCACATTTCTACCGTCTTAATCCAGTTGCATACTTTTAGCTGCCTTTGTGTTTAGATTTTACCTTTGATCATTTTTGTAAGACTCCACTCAGAAAAAAAAGCAGCGGTTCTGAATGGAGTAGGGTATCAATATATAAACAGAGAATCTTGGTAGACTAAATCTCAAAGAGAAAATGATCCTTTTTGCATAAACAACAGCAATCATGAGAAGCAGTTATAACAGATATGCATTTATATGTAGATCTTCCTTACTGAGGGAAATTCCTTGTAGCCTGTTGTCTGTGTATATGTACTGTTTCTTACAGTATTTTCACACTATTAAGCCCTGTGGGGCCGGGAGTGTCCACCTGCTCTAACTGTCACATATTATTACTATTACTACTGTTACTACTAGTCATACTAGTTGTCATTTTTTTTCATTGCCATCCTGAGAAAACAATTAATTACGTACAGAAACAGTTTCAGAAGTCCTGAAACAAGACCCAGGATCCATAAACTCTTAGGTAAGATTTCCTTCTTTAAGTAACAGAATGTCACGATCATCTGTCTTGGGACATGAAACTTTAGAAAAAAACCTAAGGGATTAAGTGTACAATGAAGTTACTGTAGCATAGTGAAGTACTGAATAACAGCTGAGCTGTAATAATGATTCTTGGTAATAATGTATGTGCTATTCTTGAACAAGGGAAGCATAGTATAATTTTGTTTGCTAGGCTGTAAATAACTGGATTTTGAGTTGGTGGACATATATCTGCCTTTAAAAATCAAAGTATATGAAAAGAAGATATTTTTAGTAAGATTCTAGCTCACAATTTGTTGTACCGTTTATGTATTTACATGTGTAGTTTGTGTGTGCGTGTGACGTAAAGGTAGAGATGTACACACAGATACGTGCATGCGTGTTCAAATAACATTGAAATGGTGAAGTTGTGTACCTAAAAGCTAGAAAAAGGTATTTTTTAATAGTAATAATAATAATATTAGTAGTAATAATCTTTGGATTCCTTTGAGAAGTGAGCCTATTACTTGCTACAAATTTACAAAAAGTCTATATGAGACCTAAAAATTGTAGACTGTATCAGAATGGTCATGAGAGAGCTAAACCAAAACTGTAGAGGCAACTCAGAAGTAAAACAATTCCTCACAAAGCTTTGAGTTAGCACCTGCTTCCCAAAGGAGGAGGAAATGGCTCTGTGAGCCTCTGAGCTTCTGCAGCCTTCTGGCTTTCCTACAGAAGTTTTCTAGTATGGAAGAGACACAGCATCAATTTGAAAACCTCTATGACCAGCCCCATGCTACACATCAAGCCAATATCTGGGCAAACACAAATCTCCTTTTCCCTGAACAGAAAACACATCCATGTGCTCTGGAGAGTGCCTGAAACTTGCTGCAGCTGGTGGGGTTTCATGCAGCCAACCTGTGGTTATTTTCCCAGAGAGCACAGGGTTGTAATTGCTATGAGACTTGCAATCAACTTTGCTTAAGACTGGATATTAATCTGTTGATTAATAAGGACTGATTTTTGACAATTTTGCCTTGTTTCCTAAGAAAACGACTAAAAAATTCAGTGAGTAACAGTGCAAAGAATGATGTTTAACAAAGCATTCCGTGTGCAACCTTTTAGAGCCCATGTGCTGTTAAGACTTTGTGCAGCATTTGTGCTGGAAATTGAAACATTCCTTTTTAGTTCAGCAATTTAAAAAAAAAAATCATCAATAAACAGAATTACCTGTGATATGTCAACCTCCTTGCTTTGCTTTCTCGTACCTGGTGCATCTTCTTCTAAATAGATTGAACAGGAGTTTACAGAGGCCTTCTGGCTTTTAATTTCAATGCTTTCAAGTATCTTGCATCATTTATTTTTCCATATTTTAACAAAGCTGAAACAGGTGGGGCAAAATGTGTACGAACTAATAGGGTGTGTCTATTTACAGAAGACATTTGGAAACTTAGGATTCTCACTTTTATGCAATTTCTCTATAAATTTAATTTTTGCGCTTCAGTATATTTACTGAGAGTTTTCTACTATTTTGTTTTTTTTAGCTTATAGCATTACAGAACTATCAACCATACTTAGGTGTCCTGAAAACCTGCGGGACTTTGCTTCTTGAGTTAAAGAGTCAATAATTAGATTATTATTTTTTAAAACTTTTTGGGTCATTTGAGGAAATATTTTAGTAAAGATAAAGAAAAGGGGGAAGACAAGCTCCTAAATATATACATAGTATATTGCTTTGGTTTGCTTTTTTTATTTTTGAGCACTGCTAATATCAAATTAGAAGCTGTAAAACTCAGATTAGAGGATCAGAAATTGGGGTCCCACCAACTGAGGCATGACCTGAATGAGACTAGTGTGGGCATTAAGCACAACTTCCCTATCCATATCTATATTTTCTGCAAAGCTTAGGCACTTGCTTATACGCCTGAATCACTCAGAAGCTCAAATTTGCATCTTTCACCTTGGAGAAGTTTCTGGGTCTGTCTTAGTTTGCACTGTACTAAAAAGGAAGCCTATTATACTGAGCCTGTTATACTGATTATACAAACCAACAAATTCAATGAGGATAACTTCTTTCTTTATAAACTGAAGTAAGAAGGGATCTTGTACTAAAAAAAAACTTAAAACCATATTTCCCAGAAAATGTTCTAAATATGATGTTATATACTCCTCAGTCAGGCATATTCACTCTTACCTCTTCCCTAGGCATACAGAAAATATCCACAATTACATACGAGGGCATATAGTAATATATTAATTATCTATTAAATAGAAAATTTTTATTAAAAACACCCTATTTTTATTTTATAAAAATAAAACCTGTAATCGAGATGTTCACTAAATACTTTGTGATGTTCATTGTGTTGACAGAGAGATAAAGAAAATGTAGTTTTCTGTCTATTTTGTTTGACTTCTGATGGCTCATTAGTCTTCATATTTAAAAAACTCTACCTCAAGGGACTAACTGTACTTCTACCTTTCTGGTGTGAAGTTAACAAATTTGCGCAGATGTTCCTGACGGTAAAATGTGGCTCAGTTTTTATTTTCCTGAATACAGGATTTTTTGCCACAAATTTATTTTTACATATCTAAATTGCATTCTTATCTTAGAAGATCATATAACATTAAAAATAAAGTGGTCTTTATCTATGAAATAAGTGCAAGTTAGATCTTAGTAAAAGACGACAAATGGAAAATCTATTTTTAGGTAAATGTCACACAGCCTGTAACTGAGTTGCTGAGCTTTCAGTTGTCTTGGGCAGTTTCGTAATTCATTAAATTAAATTTTGAAAAGCTTTTCTTGTGTTAATCTTTTTGATGAAATAGTGAAGGATTAGTATAAAATATATATATCTTCCATTGTAACTGTAAAAAAAATTCTTTCACTTGTTAACTTATATAAATTCAGTATTTTCTGATTAAGCCTATACTGTGATATTCAGCATTTAGAATTCCATCTTATTTACTGGAATTAACAGTTTCTACTACAGGTTTTATTATCAGAATATAAATATGGAAGAAGATGCGTTAAGTGGGTACAAATCTGGCTTATGGTGCAAAATGCAGTTGTGATTTCTTTGCCATCGCCACAAAACAAGTATGCAATAAAATTAAGACAGTGAATGAAGCAGTCAACATGATTGAGGCTATAAGCTGTTTTTCAGATTGCTACTGCTGTCAGCAAAGAAGAAACCATGTGTGATTCCAAAGGTTCTTTTGGCTTCTCCTTTATATATTTTTGTGGGAAAATGTTTATTGAAGAGTAGTGTGTTTTGTTTGTTTTTTTTTTAAGAATTTGGTGCTAGACATGTATATGCTCTGTTGTGATAATAGCAGAACTACGAATACCAGAACCATCACCCTACTATTTTACAGAAAATTATAAAACCTTTCAGTTATGAGGCCACATTGCTCATGGCCTATTTAAGAGCATAAGCATGATTATATAAGAAGAAAATGTCCAAACAATACAAAATTTCATGTGGGGGTAAAAAAGAAAAGAAAAATCCTTATGTAGAGCCAAATAAAAGAAAAATCTTAGGAAACGTGCTATTTTCCTGTGTCATAGTACTTGCTTTCCTGATCCCTTTGTGGTCTCAGAAGAAGGAGTAATGCATTTTTTTAAAGTATCAATAATATTAGACAGATATGGTTTACATATTGCAAAGGTTGGGAGCTTTTTTTTCTTTATTGATGTAGCAGTAGCATAGAGGTATTAAAAGAATACCTCTTTCTGTAGATGTCTGTCCTTTTTACAGTCTCACAACACTCTCATATTGCAGGTAAATACTACAGCTGATTTTAGGAAACTGAATTATACAAAAATCAAATCTCAAATTTATAGCAATTAAAAGTCTAAAGCAGCAGGATTTGATTTGGACCATTTATGAAACTGTTTCCTCACTGTCAGGAGGCTAAGATTACCAATTTTTAGCATGCTGATTATGCATATTTTCCAGTGGACATAAACAGCCTAGATCATAAATAGTCCACTTCGGAAAAATGAGCCAACACAGCTGATACTGATGCTTTGTTTGGTAATTGTTGCTGAGATACAAAGTGTTTCAGGAAACACAGAAGATAACAGAAAGATTAGAGGACTGAAGGAAGATCAGTAGCACTCAAAAAAAAATAAATTGTGGTTTGAGTTGTTAGTAGGCAATCAGACTCTTGTTTGTGTTTTTGCTATGTGATATTGCTTGTGTATGTAATAGTACATGAAACCATCCCTTAGCCATGGGATGGGATTCACTTGCCTGAAAAAAGGCTTGAAGTGTTCTCTGGAATGCCATAAAATATCCAAGTTTTCCACATGTAAGGAAAGGGAAGACCTGAGGGTCTGCAAATAGCCTACTTTTAATTTCTAAAAACCACCTATGATCAAGAAAGGTTTGACTTAGTTGCCTAGACGTATTTATGCTACTAGCTTAGATGCCCTCAAGTATCCTACCTGATCTTCAGCTGCTGGTGCTGTGTTATACTCACCAACCATATAAGACATGATTCAAATTATTTTGACCATCTCAGGTGTTTTGTGTTTAGGCCATTGAACTGAGTCTGGGAGAAGTGTTACTGTAGTCTCTGGAACCAGGAGATTCAGATTCAGCTGACAAAGGTAGGTCTGTCTCCCACAGAGTAAGCTCAACAAACAGTTCTCCGGAGCCCGTTGGCTGGATCCCTGTTGACTATCACAGGAATTAACTGTTCAGCTCACATTGTAGGAAACAAGATTTAAGCAAACTGAGTCCTAGTGGGGATAGAACAAGAAGGGAAAAGGAGTGTGCAAATAAGAATAGTGTTTGTAAAAATGAACCTGGTACATTTAATCATTTGCTTGGAAGGCTGACATTGTACAGTGTGGTTTTCTGCTTAATTTTCTTTTTCTTGGCTGCATTACCTTCCAGTCCAGAATTGTTTCAATTTATTATTACCATCCTTAGCTACCTAATTGTGCTACTAATGAATACAAATAATCCAAGCATCAGGCTTTTACAAACCCACTTCAGTGTACAAATAGTGGTTTGTTGTGTAACTGCTGATTATGGGAGAAGGTAACTCACATTATGGAAAATATGTGCTGAAATGTTGGTGATGAGGAAAGCAATGAATTCCGTACTACGCCTTTTAAATTATGAAAATGTATTGTCATTTTTGTTCCATTGGGTTGTCCATCATGAGTAAATGTGAGATCATCTGAGCCCGGTTTTTAAGCATGTGTACTTATACTTGGAACTTCATTTCAATTTTTTGAGTACTTGTATTAGCACTATTGCACATGAAATACGTAGTTGGCTACCAAATTGCCTATTCAAGTACATATGTATGGGGTTCGAGCACTCAGCATTAAGCATTTGCATTTCAAAATTGGATCCCTTATGCTTGAAAGCTTTGAAAATGCTACTCTGTGGTCAGCCTAGTGCAGCATCAATTGAAATGCTGTTTGAATGCAATGTAGAGCTTCCAATTGCTGCTTCAGAAAGTGTTATGCTGAATCTGGAACACTTTGCATAATTTAATTAATTATGCCACTAAAAACTGATTTTCTCTCAATTTAAAGCAAACAGCTTTTATGAGGGTGAACTGAAGCACCCAGGGATATCAGGTGTCCAAGCTTTTAATCCTATTACAAAGACTTGACAACCACTGATGGAAACTGGAAAAACATAAGCCTCCAGCAGGGCAACAAGTGAAGAGGAAGAAGGCAACAGATTTTTAATACTCTTTGAAACCACTGTACACATTAAATCAAAATCAAATGTAAAAAGTGACAGAACTGGTAGCTTGCACTTTGTTGTGCAAGCAGTGAATAGTGTCTAAGGAATAACACTTATTTTGCTTTGGCATTAATGAAAATAACTGTTTGCTCTAAGAGGAAGAGTGTTCTGCTCAACTAGCATAAGAAAAACAAAGGACTATTTGCGTCTGTGTCTGTTCACTTAAAGTGTTGAGGAGTACAACAGCCTGCAGTTTGAAAGTGGTTTCTAATGTTATGGATTGGATTCTGTCTATAAATCATTTTCCATGTAAATAAATCTTAACAGATGATTCTAGACTACAAGTATTAAAGAAACTGTCACTAGCTAAATGCTAGCCTTGATACTTCACTTTCTGAAGCTTGTCTTCTCTCTTCCAATTTATTATTGGGTTCAATATCATGCTAAAACAGTAGACACTGTAATTTTGAGGCAGAAGGGGGTACTGATTTAGAAAAGCTCTAATTTCTGAGTCACATAAGCAGAGCCATAATTTGCAAACTATGACTGACTGTGAAAAATTCTGTGACCAGGTTAAGAAGGGTCACAGCAGAATTGACTCCATCTCCATATTGAACATCACCATGTAATGTGAAATCAACTGCACTGTAGAAGATCTGGCTGATAAATAGGAAAATACTACTGAGAATTGACCAGCCCTATAAAATGCAAACAACTTCCTTGCTTATAATACTAAAAATATTCATATAATTACTAATATATATTTGTGTTCTTCCTATATAGAGAGATGACATATATATATATATATATGACAAATCTCTCTCTCTCTCTCTCTCTCTGTATATATAAATATATATATATATTTATGTATGAGACAGGGTACACCTGTCTCAAAGGGGAAACAGGAGTTAGCAGAACTCATTGAAAGAGCTTTAACCTAGATTTGAAGGGAGAAGGGGATGAAATCAAACTCACTAGAAATAAGCCTGGAGGAGGTGCACCGATGTTTGAGGGACAGTGTGTTAGCAAGGTCGTTTGCTCTGCCATCTCACTGGAGGTAGAGGATGGAGAGTCATGCGGCGGCAAAGACAAAATGATTATCCATGTGTTAGAAATCATGGACGCGTCTGAGAATGATCATGTAGGAATTAAGGCTTCTCGCCTTAAAAAAGGCAGTCACATCAATAGTCCAGCTGAAGTGCATCTACAGCAATGCAAGCTGCATGGCCACCAAATAGGAAGAGCTGGAAGCCATTGTGCAGCAGGAAAACTATAACATAGTTGCCAGCATAAAGACATGGTGGAATGACTTCCACAGCTGGAGTGCTGCAACGGATTGCTATGAACTCTTCAGAAGGGATGAGCAAAAAAGGAGAGGCAGTGGGGTAGTGCTGTATTTTAAGGAGTGAAATATGTATGTTACAGTGGTAAAAAGCAGAAAATTGGAGAATATAAAATTAAAAGGAAAAAAAAGATTTTTTCCAGCTAAGATTTAGCTCCTTCACTGTGTGTTTAAAAGTAAGTTCATGCTTTTTGAGAGTGTCTGAGTTCTCAAAATACAAGAAAACATGTTCACTTATCAGAGGTGACAAGATTCAGATCATATATTAACCAGCTCAACTATGTACACTGCATAAAGGTTATGACAATTTCTTGTAAAATAATGAAAGTATCTCATATAATTGATTCTTTTCATTGTTTTGTAAAATTGCTTTGTTTGATAGCAGGAGAGTTTGGACTGAATTTTCATTACCTACTTCTGAACAATTTACACTGGGATTGAGACAGTATTGAGCTAATGAGTTAGAATTTATATTGAGCCTTAACTGTCTTCATGAAGTAACTAGGGAAAGAAAATCATGGCAATAATGGAGTATTTTTCATTATAAACTACGTTGTACAGCTTTTACAATCAGGTTTTTAATAGATCTAGAGAAATTAAATTGGAATTCTACCAACTTCTGTGCTTTTGTCATCCAGTGAAAATGATGTTAAAATATCTCAAGACTAATGGGCTTATCCCCTTTCTACTGGAGTATGAAGGAGGTGGTTATTCCTGTTGTTTTTCAGGGCCTGTTGTTCATTAATGAGTAAGATGTATGTAGAAAAACATTCAGGAATATGCACTTTGCTGTAATCCCTAATGCTAATTAGAAATTGAGTATAGATTAAATACATCTTGACTGATGTTATCCTAAAGTCCTTATCAAGAGATATTCTCATGAAAATAGTAGAAACTTTCAAAGTCAGGAGGTTGAAATTGTGCTCTACATGAAAAAGGAAGCAATCATATATTGCTGATGGGTATTTTAATAGTGCTGAGAATGCATGCATATATCCATATTTATTAATATATTCAAACATTGTTTATTGATCGTGTATGGTAAATAAACTCATACAATGAGTGTATAGATTACTTTGCATAAACATACATATACTCAATCTCAGCATTATACATTATGTTACGCACTGTGAATAATATAACTTGTCTGATTGGAAGATTTTAAACTTTTCATTGCATATAAATATACAAATTAATAATGATACATGAATTGCTGTTGTCCTTTACATATAGTATATAGTACTGTTCTTTAATTGTATCCTGTTCTTTAATTCTGTGGGTAGTTTTTATGAGGAAGTCTGCAATAGTGAAAAAGGGTGTTCTGAAATAAATTAAATTATTTCTCGTCTCAATACTTACTTGTCCACATTCTTCCTTGCTGTTAGTCTGTTCCACTACCAGAAGACTGAAAGAATCAATGTAATCCCTTGCATTTTAATTAATAATATGAAAAAAAAAAGAATATACAAAATACAATCATCAACAAGCACATATGCATGCATGTTGGTACCCTCAATAAATAAAATTTTTAGTTACTTCATATGTTTGTTTATCCACAAATACAGGAAAAAATATGTCTTTAGTTGAAATTTTAATTGGCATAACTGGCCATATTCTTTGGTTAGACATTTTGCAGGCGAAAATATTCTCTCATGTATAAAACAAATGCCATATATAGTTTTACTTGCTAAGTATGGGAAAAGTATATGTAAAATATACATGAAGCACAGACTTCATGTGAGTGAGCGTGACTATAACACTTCTAGGTTTGTGTGCTAAATATGAACTTTAAAAAGTTATCCTTACATACCTCTTTCAGAGGGTGGAAATAAACCCTAAAGTCCTTCCCTAGCCCACCTATTAAAAAAATAAAAAAAATTGCCACTTGCAAAAAAATAGATTAGATTTCTGGCCTTGCTTCCAAATCCAGAAATTGAAAATTTGGAGTCTTCATTCATCCAAATAATATATATTCATTCCCCACAGGCAGCAGTGATGGTTCTTGGGATAAAGAAAAACTTCAATCTCCCCCCACCCAAGGATCACAGGCCTCTGTTAACCACCCCAGCTTGCCTGGACAGCATAATGTTCCAGTTAGCCATCCTCTCAACCCTCTTCAACAGAACCACCTTCTGCCAAATGGTACGGGTTGACATCTTTCAGCACTAACATCAGCAGTTTTCTAGTTCCTGATTTTTTTTGGTTTTTTGGTTTTTTTGGGTTTTTTTTGTGTTTATATAAAGAGGCAATGAAAAAATCAAGGATGTGGGGAATACTGGAATACTTCCTTTAAAGTATTAAGCAGGGGAAGTGGAGACAGTAAAGAACAAATATGTATGCAAGAAAATTGATACTTAAAATAACTGCTAACCTGTGCATCAGTGGCATAATAATGTATTGCTAAGGCACCTTACAGCAGATATTAAAAACTATAATAAATAGCCATTGCTTAGCAATGATATACATTACACTGATATGAACAAACTAAGAGGTCTAATAGCCTCTCCTTGTGGCTAGAAATCCTCCACGGTTGCTAGGGATTCACCCATGCATATCCCAGAGGAGAACTGACATAGAGCTGCTCTGTCCTGCAGTGTGAACCATCTTGTCACCCATCACTTGAATATTGTCCGTCAGGAGAAAAAGAAGACAGTGTTCAAAAAAGATGCATAAACCTTTATCCCCTTTTTCTTTTCTCCCAACAGGATTGGAACTTCCTTTTATGATGATGCCCCACCCATTAATTCCCGTGAGCCTACCTCCAGCATCTGTCACGATGGCAATGAGCCAGATGAATCACCTTAGTACCATTGCCAACATGGCAGCAGCAGCACAAGTGCAGAGTCCTCCATCCAGAGTTGAGACATCTGTTATTAAGGTAACTATATAATGAACCAAACCAAACCAAAAAAGCACAAAACTGTAACACACTCCCAACCATCATAAAGATGTATAGGTATCAAATGTTCTAAGGTAAGTCATAAAGTCAGTATATGCAAGAAAACCAAGTGTTGTGGCTTTGGGACCACAGTAGGCTGCTAGTGGCCAGTGTTATCTCAGTTTCCCTCCCCCTCTCTAAATCAGTGTTAAAGCAGCACTTGAAGCATTTTCATACGAGATGCACAGCTTTGTGATTTCTCTTATTTCATAGGCCATAATCTAATGGCAACATTCCTCAAGATATCAAGGAAAAAATTACTCTTTCCTTAAATTAGAAGAGATTGTTCTTCCAACTTTAAAATCTAAGAATTTGAAGTGAAATGCAGCAAATTATCTGAAGAAGGCTGAAAGGCTTGATACTGTACCTCTGCAGAACCTAAGTTTGCCAAATCCCAGAACAAATTAGAGTGAAGTTGCACAGAGCAGACCCAGTAATCTGCAGGTCAGAACTGTAGTATTGTAGAGATATCTGTTATCCTGTAACTGTGTGTATTATTTTAACCATAGACAGTCCCAAAACAGAAAATTTTCCTTATCCTGGAGTTCCTTTACTTCTTAAAAAGTTTATTCCTGTAACTCGTCTAGTTGAAGAGATAGTTTTCTTATAATCTAAGTGAAGATTTTAAAAGTATCTAGCAATTTTAGGCTCTCTGAAACATTACAAACACTTTGTAACTGGATAATCATATACATATATATTTTTCAAACTCTTGCTTACTTAAGCATTTGTTTGTATTAATAATCTATACTATATATGTCTGTCACTTTTGAAAATTCAGCTATCTCATATTCATGCTAATATCGTAGCTGCCAACTTTTGCATAACTCCTGGCATAACTTCCTGTGCAAGTTGTTTGACAAACCAGGTTTTGTGTTCCCATCTGGTTTGGACATAACCATAATTTAAAAATATGTGGATTACAATGAAAGTTTTTAGATGACCAAATTAACCAAAATTCTCTTTAGAAAAGTGTTCTTACCCAAGGGGTTCTGTAGAACCTGACGGAGACATTACCCAAGTGCTGCTGTGACTTCTTCAGTCAAGTCCTGTGACACACTGCCCACAACACATTTCTCCTACAGCTACATGCATAAACGCAAGTGTTAATCTGTGATCCAAAACTGACTTATAAATGTAAGATCTTGTTGCATGTAGTTATTTCAATAATACTGTAAGGGCTAAGGAACTTATTCTTGCGGGACTTTCCTACTCGTTCCTTCAGCCCCATTGTGGTATAACATATGCCTAGATTTATGTCCTCTGTTTTTATCTATGGCAGATGAATATGATCATGTGGATAGAGGTAACATAGCCAAGTAATTATGTTCCTATTTTTTAATAATGAACAGGATTGAAACATAAACCCCAGGAACTTGAAAGCATGAGGTCATTGTTAGGGGATTTTCTTGCCATGAGGATAGACGTAATGTCACTGGCAATTTACCTGTTCTTCACTAGGCATAGTCAGAGGCTGTGATTCAATGTCCATTGAATTATATGCATTGAGTAGTTGAACAGGAAACTGTAATCAGTATACTTTTTGAACCTTGCACTGGCAGTGTGATGTTTATGAATAATAACTTATACTACAGTCAAAATAAATATCTTAGAGAATAAATGTAAGTGAGAAGGTCAAACCTTCTTTTTCTTTATTTTTACAGGAAAGGATAAATAGTACAGTTGCTGTCTTTCATGAAACTGTTTGTTATTACGATTATAGGTTCTGGTTTTTTTACTGCTACATTTTTAAACTTCTTGGGTTTGTTTTCATTATCTTTTGACTCATTTTTTAACCATAATTTTTACTGAAATATTTTCTGCTCAGTGACAATATTTCCACAGGTTGTTTTGAAAAGTTTGTGAATCACTCATCTTGCAGTTAGTAGTTGTAACCTGAAAAGACAACATAGATTTATGATTAGAATACCAGTTTAAACTCTGCTTGAAAGTTAGAAGGCCTATGAGAAATTTCTACTTGGAAAAGTAAATCAGTAGTCACCATATCTAATTAAATAACAAAGAACAAAATTAAGTTCTAGAAAATCTGAGTCTTCATATTATAAACAACCAGATTAATTTGATAGAATTGCCTTTGTGAATAGTGCCACTGTAGATGACTTGCTGACCTTTCCTTCCAATTCACCGAGTTCACAGCTAGTGCTGTTATCTTTAAATTCACAAAGCTTCAAATGCCTTTCTATTACTGGGCAATATTTCGTTTCTTTGTGATAAGAAGTTGGAATAAAGCTGAGATCATGTACTAACTAAACATTTTATCCTGCTGTATTCAGGAGATGAGACAAAGACAAAATTACAAGGGAAGCCTTACAAAGCAACACCTTAGATTTGGCAGTGAACTCTGAGCTCTAAAATCTTCAGAATTATATTTCAGAAGAGTGTTGTGCCCTTTTGAACATGAGACGAACATTAGATGTCTTTTTGTAATGGAATGTTTAGATATATGAGTTGGATGAATAAGAGGAGAGCAACAACAAGCAGGGACAGCAGATTGTGACAGCAATGAATTGCAGTGAGTGTGACAGTTGTGACCTGGGGATGCTTTAGACATGAAGTGGCTTTCATCACCTGCCCATGGTTTCAAAGGCTCAGCTTGTTAGCAGTTTCGCTACATCAATTTTTTTCACTCAGGAGAAAGATATATGAAAATATAAAGGACATACCTCATATTAATAGCAACTTGAAATTACATTGTAAAAGTTAGAACAGAGCAGCATGCCAGAACCAAAAATTGCAATTTATCCATGTGTTACTAATACTTATAGAAAAAAATTAAGAATAAAACAGAAGAAACCAATACCTCCAGCTGAAAAAGTGACCGGTAGCACTGTAGTTTTCCACTGCATAATAAATATATCACACTAAATTTTGCTAATTACCTCAATATATCACAGCACTTGTTGTGTTCCACTAGTTTATGACTTCTTTTGTATCTATATATATAGATTCATATATTCCTGTTATCAATTAGCAGGAATTTAATACTAATTTATTTAACAAAGGTAGCTGTTGACAGATTTTATTTTTTAGATAACTCAATTTGTAGGACTATTCTGACATGAAATTTTATTTTAGCATTCATTCACTTTTTCTTATTTCAGTGGCAATATGTATGTGTTCCCGTTGATGTCATTTCATGTTATCCTTTTTTTTTTGCTATAATATTTACCCCAAAGTCCAAATAATAGCCAAAGAGAAGAAATATGTCACTGCCAGACAGAAATGACTGAACAGAGTACATTTTAAAGTCTCAAGTCAGACTGGTGATGAGCAAGTTCAGAGAGCATACCTGAAAGGAAACTGACTCTAAGAGGAAAATGAGCAAGTTCACTTCAGGGAGAGATTGGGCAGCAAAGAGACTATAGAAGCTTCAGCTTATGTCTTTTGTAACTGCTGTGTGAGCAGGCCTTGAGTTAAGTGCAGACTTTAAATACCAGAAATACTTGCCATTCTAAGGTGTTTTGTGTAGAAGGGTTTACATTATTTACATAACTTACATTACTTTACATTAATTACATAACTTATTTTCCACATACTAAAATTATGAGCTTTTTTTTTAATAGGATTAGATGAAGTACTTCTCGAAATTTTCTGGCACACCATCCTGTAGAGGCAGGGGCCATAAGAACTGTGAAAGTACAATTGTACTTGTAACTTGAAAGTACAGTTGCATATCCTGGATAGAAAAACCTTCCACTTTGCTGCTATTACCAACAAAGCAGGTTTTTCCTGTACTGTAGGCTTGCAAAATCTGCCAGAATTGTCAATATATTGGTTATTATTGTAAAATCTTTTGATGTGATTGTTTTCATGCATTGAATAAAATTAAATCCAAAGCCTATGTAAAAGGGCCGTCACTAAATTTCGAAAGACATAAGACATAACATTAGAAAAATCAGAATGCCTGAAGAACCTTAATGTTACAGGATTCCATCCATATACTACACTGCAATTTTAATTTCACTGCCATATACTGTATTTTTCTGCAGAAAAATTACCTCATTCACTGAATGGTTAGTTATCCTCTTTTTAATTTTTTAAAATTAATTATCTGTCCCAGTCTTATTTAACCTGAATCCTGTGTTGAATGCAGAAGTTTTTTATGGACATTTGTGTGCCTTACAGGCAAAGCATTATGCAAACAGTGGCAGCATGCCTATGAAGCTAGATATGCTGTACTCATTTTACAGAAAGGGAATGAGAACAAAATTGATTGTATCCCAAGCTGGCAGAAATGCCCTTTTTGTGTGCCTAACCTGAAAACCACCAATTTTTCAGATAACTTACTATTTGTAGAGACATTTGTGCATTCAAAATAGAAATTTTCACATTACTTTAAAGTGATTTTCTTGAATACAAGTGCGTGAAGAGGGAAGCTACTTTCATTTCCTCTTTTCTGATGCATGAGCTATGATCGAGTTTTCTTTACATAAGGAGAATTTTGATTTAAAATATTTAAATAGTAAAAGGTAATTGGTCTACAATAAATATTTTAGAATAAAAATAGGACTGCCAGCTCCTAAAAAATCTACTTTTACATATTGGGAAAGGAAACATGAAAATTGGGATATACCTATAAAGTTTGAAGTATGGTATAGACCAAAATAATACTTCATTTTCTTTTATCATAACTGCAGAGAATATGATATCTTAAATCCATGTAGGAACTTGAACATAACAGACAAAATCTCCACATTAGTATGACTTTTTTAAAAAAAATATGTTACTATAAATATGTACATGCACATTTCTGTTTTTTTTTTCATTTAGAATAAGTAAATCTTAGGTCAGAGCGCAGTTGACCTCCTTTATTAGGGCTTAACCATCTTTATATTAACCATTAATTAGTTCTATATATAAGATTAAAATTATTTATTTTAGCTTTTAATAAAGTTTTTAGATAATGAGCTTAGAGGATGCTAACTATATATGGTAGGCTGTAACTTGGAATAATGTCTTTTTAAAAAATTATATGCGATCCTATTATTTCTTTTATCATGCATGGTTCCGAGGTGCAGTTTGAAGCTAATAGCAGCCATACGCTCATATGAATTAATTTGTGACATGTAAAGTGGGTATCTACACATAACACATGACACAGAGAAGGTAGTACAAATTTTCTGACTGGGAATTTGCATAATCACTTGTGCAACAGGGAACTATGTATGTGGTGTGAGATTAATTTGATGCAAAATGGCTACGAGGCAAGGTACAAGGGATGGGATTCATTTTGCTGTCTTCTAGGGCATGGTTCATTGGACCTATTTTAGATAGCTACTTTAGAGTGAGGTGAGTTGTACCTTGGAAACGTAAATGTGTAGGTGAAAAATGAGACTAGGGTGACTAGTTCAGATATAGACATTTTTAGTAAAGACAATGACATTTAGCTGGATGAATTCTTGGTGTTTGGCTGAATGTATGGTTTGGATTTACTTTGAGGGGTGAATTCCTAGTTGCACTTCTTAGGCTTACTTTTCAAGTAAGAAAAGATTTTCCAAATACGAGAAAAAAAACGGAAAAAAAAGTTTGCCAATAAGAAGTTACTACTTCAATTTGAGCAGAGTTTTTTGCATGTTTACATATTTCATGTTGTACAGGGTTTTTTGTATACCTCAGAAGGATATTTTGTTCGTTAGACCAAATATTCATTTAGTAGGTAAAATATAATTTATAAATTCAGTTGAAAGGATAAACGCACAAAGACCAAACAGTTGTCAGGACACTTTTAGGACAATCCTCAAAATCCAAAATTCTGTACTATGAGGCTCTGTGGCACTTCCAGGAATGGGCCTGCTTCATCATGATTCCAAACTATTAATACCTTAGATGCTACTCTAGTTTTGCCAGTGCAACCAAGTTCTTTCTTGTATTCATAAGGATCTACTTTTGTTTATTTGCTTGCTTGCTTGCATGTTTTTAATCTCTGTAATAGCTTAATCCTATGACACTCACTTCCTGGCTAGGTCACTGTACTTTATGTACTGCCCATGATTTCAAAGGATTAGGTTCTCTGTTGTTCTGGAAGTACTGTTAAAGGATTACTTGGAAGTCTCCTGTTTGGCTTCAGCGTCAGTTAACTGCTGCTGCTATTTCAAATAATCCTGTAGTAAACAGGGCAATAAAAATCAAGCAAACTTTTGGCTGTTGATCTTTTTCTGCATTTTATGCTCGCAGTGTTCTTGTGATGGGAATAGCAAGGTAGGGTAAATGAAGAAACTAGAAGTAATGAATTGCAGAAATAAAAGTAAAATGGAAATCAAATTAACTTCAATTGATCCAAAAGATAAGCAAGTTCAAGATATTCACAAAGAGAGAAAAGAAAGTCTTATGTAAATATCGTGGATTATATTCTTCATAAGAAATAGATCCATGATTTAAAATAATAGTGCAATTAATGACAATACAAAACATTTGAACTCCTGAATTTTGATTGGGATTAGAAGTGGCTCTGCAAGAAAAAGGTGAGAAAGATGTTGAGTGCATCAGTGTGAAGTTAGCATGATCTTTAGCCACTCAGTCATAGTAGATGCAGATAAGGAAATAGACATGAAATTTTATTCAGTCAGTTTGATAACACATATATTATAGTAGTAATTGAGGAAGTTAAGAAATAGTTATTAGTCCAGTTCATTTTGCAATTCATAAGTCTAAATTTTCATTTAGGGTCTCATAGTTTTTTTGACTAAAGGTGAATGAAAAAGTGAAACTGTAAAAGCAAAATACCCTGTTTGCAGAGAATAAAAAAGATAATCAAGTAATTAATTTCTTTCACTCATTCATGTCAAATTAAATATGCTGTTTTACAAGACAGTCATTCCTTGAATACATCTCACACAAAATAGGTCAGTAAGGAACTGAGGAAGGAAGTCTGTGTTTTGATCATTGTAAAAGACTTTATTATAATTTTACCACCAAAAAGTCTTGAAAATAAGGTGCCTTTCCACAAAGGTCGGAAATATTATAAACTGCTCCTGATTAACAGCTTTTTATTTTATTTTTTTTAAATTATATTAATACTATACAAAATAGTTTCTGTCATATATACTTTCCCCCCACCATGAAGTTAGATTGCCCAAGGACACTGTGGATGCTCCATCCCTGGAAGCCCCAGGCTGGATGGGGCTCTGAGCAATCTGGTCTAGTGGACAGTGCCCCTGCCTATGGCAGCGGGGTTGGGCCTAGATGACCTCTAAAAGTCTCTTCCAACGCAAACCATTCCATAAGTTACCAAAAGTATTGAAAAGTATGACTCTGGAAATAAGTTATTTTATCCTCTGCACTTCAATGACTTACAGCATAAACATCCTTAAAGGAATTTGTTCAACACTGAAGAGCATCAAGACAACTAAATAGTTTAAAAAACTTATATGCCTCTAACAGCTAGACTTATCTGCATGTCTAGAGCTTAGTCCATGACTAAAATTAAAGCATGACTAAACCCAAGGGATGAGTCTTATGTAGAAGTAGACTAGAACAAAGGAAAAAACTGAGACTGAATACCTGTAAGAGAGAAATATGCAGGAGGTGAAGGCTGTATGTGCAAAACCAGTTGGTTGTTGGAAGAAGGTATATTCAAACATTGTCAGAAAGATTCAAGAATTTTGTCACTAAGGAACAGGAATGGCAAAGAATAAAGAATGTTTGTGGAAAGACTGAGGTGGTGACAAACTAGAAGATATCACTTCCTTTTCTGACCTCTTAGGAGCAGAAGGATTATTCCTACATATGTTATCTGAAATGTCTTCTCTTCCATATTGATATAGGGACCAACAGCTAAACTCTATCAACTTTGTGCTTTGGTATATTTTGAGGAAGACTTTTGGTAATGAGACAATTCTCAAACAGTGAAATGTGCTGCTGGAGCAGAAATAAAATAGGCAAAAATAGAGATTAATATTGAATAACTACCTTTGTGACCTGGCAAGAAGAAAAAAGACATATGATATAGGGAAGAAAGTATTTCTTATCTCCTGGATTCCATTACTGATACATTACGATAATTTGTAAAAAGAAGTTACTTGAAATGGCCTTTTGGAATGAGATTTTACAGTATTTACCTGTTTGAGAAATGTAGAAAAATGTTGATAAATGCATCAAGACACTTCTGTTTTACTTGGAGAGACCAGGACAGTGTGATGTTGTGAATATGTGATATTCTGGAATAAAATTGGAGTGGTTTCTAATTCTAGAGACAACTTCAATCTCATAAGTTAAAATTTCTGACAGTTAGAATCTTTTACCTGTTTTTTACAGCATAAAAAAAAATACCCAGTGTCACAGGAACGAGTCTGTTATTTATGAAATGGAATTGATATTGAAGGTGTGTAACTTGTAAAGATCATGAGAAAGGGCATTACAGTTCCTTAGAGTGACAATTTCTTATATGGTAGGAGCAGTTTTGGAGGAGGTAAATGTCAGATTCTTAAATGCTTAGGATTCATGATTTGGATCAAATTGTAAAGAGTATCAAGCTAAGGTATCTTTCAAATTTGGCCTTTAAGAGTTTGTTGCCCATTACTTAGTATAGCCTCCTGTTCTCATACCTAATTGAGAGTCTCAATAATTCTGAAATGTTGGTCAACCATATGCTAAATTGCTACATATTACCTAAATTGTTCACACTACTTTTTATTTGTGAGTATCTGTAGGAAGAAATAGGAAAGCAAAAAGTAGAAAAAAAAAAGTAGTGAGAGAGGGTTATGTTTCACAAACTATAGATAGTTCTTGTTTTCTAGTAAATATTGTCAATAGAATTTTGAAAGCTATTCAGGTCATCAGCCAGGAGGTGCAGGGGTAGTATTTTTGGCATCCTACTGATACTCCAGAAGGCAGTGGAGGTCCTGTCTTATCAGCCTGATGGGGACATCTCAAAACCCCTTGGTGCCACAAATGGCTCAAATGTGAGCAGCTGAACTGAGCTGTAGGTATCTGGTTTTGGAGGAGGCTCCATTGTCTATATCTCAATTGACTGAAATGGAAGACAACTTACCTTTGAGGTGGGCCTCTTTGCAGAGAATCCTACATACAAGTGTCTCTGAAATGTCATCTCTCACTTGTACGTCAAAACTGCATTTAGATACTTAGGTTCAGATTGCAGAATCAGAAACACAGAACACTCTGAGTTGGAAGGGACCCACAAGGATCACCAAGTCCAACTCTTCAGTGAATGGCCCATATGGGGATTGAACCCACCATCTTGGCATTTTTAGCACCATGTTGATTTCAAACTGAACCATGCACAGTTTCCTTCTCATGCTTCATTTTAGCAAAGTCACACAAATTTTATTTATTTATTTGATTATTTGTTGGGAGACAACAAGCCTAATTACAGTACAAATGGACAACATATTCTCTAGAAATATCTGCTCCTGGGAGTAGGCAAGTTTAGTAAAAATACTGGGCAGCAGACAGAATTCTAGGTGATTTCTGTGACCGGGATTATAAGGCAGTAAATTCTATTTCTTTGCGGTGTCATGTAGAGTTACTTGTACAAAAGTGGCATGTTGCAGAAGTGACAAAATAGCTCTGATCTGCATTATTTAGTGAACACATTTTTGCACATTTCCGTTTCTGAAAAATTTTAAAGTGAAGACTAAATGTAAAATTAATATTATGCCACAAACCAGATTCATCTTTTCTACACAAAATCTCTGGTAAGAAGGACAAGGTATATTGATATTCAAGTGCCATTAGTTTATCACTATGATGTTTTAGAGCTACACAGTATTTCAGTTTATTCTTTGTAGCATTTCCATTTATATGTAGCAGATAGTTTGGTAAAGACAAAAAATTGCTGTAGACTATATTGCTGATTGTGGAACTATGAAACAAGGATATAAAACATTAGTTAAGTTACTAAATTGATTTATTTTACATTTCTGCATAGTTCAGTCCCGTGTTTTATTGGAATTAAAGGATATTTTACAAATTAATTGATAAACCCTGTATATATAGCTTACTCATTGGGTTTGTCTATTTCGTATTATATGAGAATAAAACTCATCTGTTTTGTTTGTTCAGTAATTATATTTTGGTGTTCCATGCATTCCTTTTCCTCGCTCCATCTCATAATACATTCTGTAAAAGCACACATAAATAAATAGGATAAACAAATTAAGCTGTTTAAATAAATTAATTTACTCTGCAGCTCTGTATTCAAATCTTATGTGCTCACTGGATCTCATTTTAATGAAACCCTTCTAAGAACAATACATTGTATGCCGATCAGTGAAATCATATATTAAATGAATGATTAAATATACCGTGTTCCAATTTATATCAAATCTGTACGCTGTGCATGCTTAAATCCTCCTAAATCTAAAGAAATAAATCTTCTATGTTCTGAAAACATCTGCATTATAATCCTCCTCTTGAATACCCAGTTCGTGGACATATAAACACAATCAAAGTCATAATAAGCCTAGAGCTATGATGCAGTTAAGCTATCCTCATCAATGTTTTTGACTTAAAAACCTAAGACTATTAAAGTGGAATCCACTTAAATGTCTTGAAATATTGCTCTAAAAAGTCTCCTCCTACTCCATCAGTAGGCCCATTGAATCCCTTTGCAATCAGAATCTCAAATTCAGCAAATATTTTTTATGAAGCTTGCCTGGAACAAATCTATTGATTACTATAGATGAGCATGTTGCAAAGTTTCTTAGGAATGCATTCAGATAAATAAATATTAATGTAGCGACTGTGCATGATAAAATAATGACTGCTGCAAAAGCAGTTTGCTGTGCTGCACTGCTCTTTCCAAAAAAAGTTTTAGGCATTTGCAGCAACAAGTTTTCTTATGTGTTATTAAACATATACTAGTTTTATTATTTCATTACCGAAAGGTTTTTGTGAGTTGAATGTATGCAGTTTGTTGGTTGGTTGTTTGGCTTCATTGTTTTTTTTAATTATAAGTCAGGATTTCAATTATCAGAAGGGAAAAAACCAACAACCAAAAAAATACTAGTTTTAACATTTCCATCCCCTCCAATAGATTTCCCTTTTAGGATCTATTTATTTTTGTCACTATTTGACCAAAACAGCCTAACTCATGCATATTTGAGCAATGAGTCTTGGAAGCTATTAGCAATAAAAAGGAAACTGCAGGGAAAGGTAGAGAATTTTCTAGAAAGGACTATTCTGCACTCTAAACTGCGTTTGATTATTGTTTCCATTGAAATTCTGTTTAAATATCAGATATAGCTATATGCTACATACTAGCAATTCTCACAAAGCAGATGTGCAGTTCTAACAATCACAACCCTCAATCTCTAGTTTTCAAAACCAAGGAACATCTTGAAGTGCGTCATAGCTCCTCTTAGCTACCATGCCAGGCCTTTCCATGGGCAGAAAAACATGAATGGGTGGTTTTCTGCATTTTGAAATAGTGATATGGTGAGTGATATGGCCACATTCATGCAAAAAGTGTGATTCATTCCAGATTTGTGCTCCGAGGTAAAAACAGACATTTGGACTTACATCAGCCATGTTACTGGTATAGGTTCTATTAGGAGATTATATTTTCTTTGTGATCCATAACAGTTCCATAAGATCTCATTGCTCAAGAAGCCCTTTTGAAATTAAAATGTGGAGTAAAAGTCAGCATGAGATAAAACAATAGTGCCCGATCATTATTTATCTAGAGAAATACATGGATCCTCATCCCACAAGGCTGAAATCTGTAAGCCAAATTGTGTATTTCCAATTCAACAGCATGACGATAGGAGTGAGAAAGATAAAAACAAAAAACTAAAGCAAAACAGACCCCTTATTTTTATAAGTAGTCCAGAAGGCAGTTTAAAAGCCTAATAAAATGAGCAGTGCTCATATTGCATACTAAAATGTAAGGCCTAGTGTCCTTAAAGTAGCAAGTTTCCTTAGAGAATGCTCTGCAAATCCCAGACGTCTCAACAGGTGAAAGAGTAGGTTGTAAATTAGGAGGGAGATTCAGTTTAGGGAAGTCATGTTTGAAACAGAGGCTTGGTGTAACATTGCCTTTTTTCTCAATTACTTTTCGTGTGATCTAGGAACGTGTTCCAGACAGCCCTTCTCCTGCTCCTTCTCTTGAAGAGGGCCGAAGACCTGGCAGCCATCCATCCTCTCATCGAAGCAGCAGCGTGTCCAGCTCTCCTGCGCGGACCGAGAGCTCTTCAGACAGAATCCGTAGGTCACATTCTTCTCCTTCTCACCACTTTAAATTTGATTAGGTGCAGCTGGTTTTTCTAATCAAAATGCCCTCGTCTTAAATAGATCTCATATGTGTCATGTTCGGAAGTTCAGCAGAAATAACTATCTCCCAACATTATGTTTCCCATTTTACAGTATCATAATATCCGATGCTACATTAACGGGTACTGATATAAACTGCCATCATGTCATATTAAACATAAAGATATGAGCAATGAAATACAGAATTGCAGCCGGGAAGCAATTTGCTAGATTAGTTTTAGAACTGAACATATAGTATAAACATTTTTTAAAGAAATTGAGTTTTATTTAATCTGGTTACTCTGGTTTGATTTCTAAATTGAATCTGACTTCATAAGCAATATTTTACGTGGTAGAATTGCTTGGTAAAGAGAAGAATCGGGTTAAATCAATTAAAAATGTGCATACTTTATAAATTTTTTAAATATAAAATTTTGTATTGGTGAGAAATATGATAAAGAATTATCACCTCATAGCTCACAAGGGGCAGAGTGAAATTAAACTGTGGTGTCCCAGAGTGATACCATTTTTATCAAGGTTCCATGTACAGGAAGTAAATTACCTGGCAAAGACCCTGAATTCTATGATATTCCACTACAGCAGTGGAAATTAAGGTTTTAAACACACACTATTTTATGGATATGTAATTAAATTCATATCACACTTGTCCATTCCCTTTATTATTGCTCTGATGCAAGGTTTTGTGCTTTTAAGTCATCTTTCTACAGTAGAATTTGTCAATAGGTGAAACTGGAGGATTTGGCGTGCACATAGAAGGCCATGAAATAGCTGTATGAAAGAAGTAGTCATATTGATTAGATGCAACACGTGTCTTTTAGACTGCTTCTTTTCAGGCTCTCTGCAGACTCAGGAAACTGACTCTTCATTGACCTTCAGATGAAAGATCTTTCATTAGTATGTGATGAAAAATGACTTACCAAAGAAAAGAAATGAGGCCTGACCATGACAAGTTGAAAATTCTGTTTTCTTATCACTTCAACAATTCAGAGTGCAGATTAAATTGGCATCCCATATACTGTGACCTATCTATTTCCCCAGGCTCGATCCACCATCCTTTCATTATATTTTCTCTCCATTGTGCAGTTGAGGAGGGGTATTGATGAAGTGGCTTTGGTGGTCACCTGGTGTCCATCAACACACTGCAGATTTCAGAAGTAAAGTTCTGAAAAAACTTCATAACTGTGGATTTTTAATTTGTTTTTAATTGATTGAAGAGTATATATTTTTTTACAACCAATGGAGACCTTTTCCACTGTTGTCTAAAAAAAAAAATTAGATGAAACTAAATTGAGAAATACTTTTTATTTTTGCTAAGGAGTGACTTTTTTTTTTTACTGTTCAGCTTATTCTATTAATTACCAACAGAGAGGATTGGGACCTTTACACATTTTTTTCTTCCATGTGGACATAACAGAGTTCCTTAAGTGGTGGATCCCTTTAGTAACTTATTTATTTATAAGTCTTTTCTGTCCTATCTCATTTGTTAACATCGCACCTGTTTCTTAGGTACATTTGCTTTTTGTGGTGCCAGACAGAATAAAATAACTACTACAGAAATATGTGTTACATATGAAAAAGTACTTTAAAAAATGGCTTAAACCTCTTGGAAGTACAATTTTTCAGGATAAAAGCATGGCTTTATAAACTATCTAATATGAGTTTCTGAGGTGTGTTTAAAACTCCTGAAGGGCTCTTTGAGAACTCTTGGAAAGAGCTTTTCAAGCTGTCTGATGAGCACCAGAAGTAACAGGAAGAAACTCCCGCTATGTGGATCCTGGTAGCATTAATTAAATAACTTGGTGATTGTTAGAATTCTTGTATAAGAGGAAGACTATAGAAAATAAGTGAAACAGTGTTAATATGACAGCTGATTTCTTTCTGCCTGCACTTGTGTCTAGCAGCTGTCCATCAGAACGGGCTATCTATGAACCAAATGCTGATGGGTTTGTCACCTAATGTCCTGCCTGGACCTAAGGAAGGTGATCTGGCTGGTCATGATGTGGGACATGAGACAAAAAGAATACACATTGAGAAAGGTAATATGAATATTATGATTCTACTGCTTCAGTGTAAAACAACTATAGTCTTGGCAGTTAAATGTTTTAATTGTGACTTTTAATTTTTTAATTGTGTTTTTGTTTTGTTGGGGGCTTCTTTTGTTTCACAAATTAAATTGTAACAGTGTGATAGCTTTCTTTATTCTTGTGCTTTGTCATCCTCAAGATTAATGAATGATATTTACATGAGGGAGAAATTTCATAAATATTACAAAGTAGGATGAGTGAAAAACAGTTTTACATTGTTATTGTGTTTCTGACCCTTCTACAATACTGTTTAAGTATTAAGTTTCTGTCTCCATCCAGTTGACTCTAATGACCTACTTCCCAGAGGGACTGAGCACCGTGAAAATTAGTCCATGTGTACAAAAAGGGAAAAGGCTAATACCAAGCCATTAAATTAGGGAATTGCATAAAATGAGGCTGGTATACATTATATAATGGGATTTAAATTTAATTGAGTATATGACCAAAGTGTTTGATCTAGGTGAATAGTCCACATGCACTTATGCTGATTATAACACCATTTCATCTCTGTTGGCATTCAAAGTCAAGTTCCCGTTCAGGGCTCTTACAGGGGATTTTGGAGGGGTGGTGGTGGAATTCTGAAAGGTGCATTTTATGTTACGTTTCCTTAATATATGTGGATTTAAGTATTATAGACTAGAAACATTTTGTTTAAAGAGAAGCTGAAAATACAATGTAGGCTTTGAAAAAACATTATTTTGGCTTATCAGAAAAATCAGTTCTTTGAGCACAATGAGAGAAAAAGTAAAAGGTATAATAGCCAGACATTGAAACAGAGCTGGAGAAACTGCTGCAGTTGTGAAGACTTCAGAATAATACATTTTGTTACATATTTTAATTGCTGTAAGAAGATACCTTCTCTGTCTCTTGTTTGAACACTGAGATATGAAAAAGAATTAAAATCTGGACAATTCTATTCTGGACAGGTGGTGTTTTTAATAGGATTACCAGAAAAATTAATGGAAACAACATTTCTTTCATATAAACCATTTAGTTTGGTTCATTGCACACACAACCTGTTTTAGCTTATACTATGCCCTCACTCAGCCTCTGCAAATTGTGTCCCTGCTGTGAGGGGGGATGTGATCAAATAGGTTTGCTTTGAATTTCCATAACTGATTTTATTTCAGCCTTTGAAGTTACTTGTTTAAGTGTAATCTGACTGGTAAATGCTGCAAAGAGAAGTACATATTAAGAATTGCTACTATTTTTGTATGTCATTCAGGTTTTTTAAAGGTTTTTTTTATAATGGTATCCCAAATGTATTTTCTAATCTTTTGCCAGTTCACGTTCTTGCAAGATCTGTTCTCAGCAAAACTGCTGAGAATTCACTTTTTTCCTCAGTCCTTGTTTAGGTCAAACCTCCTTTTTTTTTGTTCTTTTCCCCCACTCTGTTCCAACCTACTGAATTAATGGTAAATATTCATGGGCTATCCAGATTGATAGGAGTTACTAAATTAAAAATTGTTTTCTGTCATGACTACATTTATCATGTTTCTCACACCAATCATGTAACTTTAATACTAATATAATCTGTATTAAAACAAGTTTTGTGGAGATAGTAATTATCTACTTTTGTCACTGTGAGATTGCAATCAGATTCCCAAACTGTTGCTTTACCTCTGCAAATCAGTCACAATGCCACCATATCTAAAAATGCAGACACACGCGTAGGTGGTGGTACTCTTATTGCTAAAACCCCATCACCTTCATCAGCTGATTCAAAAGAAAAAGGAAGAAACAGAAGAAATCAGAAGTTCTAAATAGGTATCATGAAGCATTTAAAAATTAATGTGTGTTCTTCTAAGCCACTTTTGTTGGCAGAAATCTATTAGCTGCAACTAAAGTGGCTTTTAATTGAACCTGAGAGAACCTGGGAAATTCTGTCTGGTAGAGAAGGCCCTGTGTTTTCTCTTCTGGTCTCCTCTTCCATTAAAAAAGTGAAAAGATGAAAAATCTCTGAAGTCATCTGAGATCAGGGAAAATTTATTTACAGTCAACAGAAAATTTAAAGGGGGAACAAAGTTATAGCAGAGGCAACTGATCAACATACCAAATTTTGAATGTCAGAGCGGTGAATAATGTGTTTGACCTGATCTATGAGTTGAATACAGGAGAGAAAATGCCATTTACCTGTTAGTAACGTAGTACAAAGGAGCTAAGTTACCCAGTCCATGAAACTAGTATAATACATTTAGAAACAGTTTGGGAGTATTCAGTTTTTCAAAGATCATGTGTATTTCTATTCAAAATGCAGGCAGGATTGTTATTATTGACAAAAATTAGTTTATTTTACTGGATTGTTTTAAGTTACCAGTAAAAGTCTTGTGCAGTTTTGTTTGGTTTTATTTTTTTTTTTGTCTTTAGACTGTCTTTGAAATCTGTTCTCAGGTTTTGGTACGTGCAGCTCCCAGTGCACATCTCAACACACCATCCGTTGAAGTCAGGTTGTTATTATCACACCAAGAATCGAATTAGGTTCTATGGATCTGTGTATTAGAACATGAAAGTTTGCATCAGCCTCTGGGTCAATATTTGTTGTTGTTCTCAAAGACTATGCGTAAAACGGGTGTTGGGGACATTTTCCTGCTGCTTATTCCAGATGCACAGCTTGGCTGCATCCTAGCTTCATTTTGGGTCAAAACCCAATGGACACATCTGAAGCTCTACCCTCTGTTCCATGAGAAGAAAACTTAGTTTGTTAAGGTTATGTTGTGGTCCAGCCAGTTTCCTATCCTGGACTAGGGAGGACAGCAGGAAATACTGCAAAGCAGTTCTGCCCCATAGTTCAAACATAACTCAAGATGTCATTATCTGTATGACAGGAGGCCAATTACCCTCAATTTTCAGAGGGTTTTTGCTTATTAGTGGATAGCAGTTTTTCCAATTTTACTGAAAGCAGGCTGTAGAACTGCAAATGATCCTGGGAAGAATGAGCTAAGTTCAAGTACACAATGTTAGCTCAAGTGCTTGACAACCATCATCAAAACCAAGTATCTAATTTTGTAATCTGTAATTATGGATTGTTTGATGAGGCACATTTGGTTTTATTAGGTCAGATTCTACAAGAAGGACTTCTGTAAAGTATAGGAGTCATATTAGAAAAGATTAATTCAGTTTTCTATGTTAAAATAAGGCTCTGAGTCTTTTCAAGTGAAGTTAAGTTTCTGTGATGCAAAGTTTGCTCTAAATAGGGCCTCAATTTTGGTGAGGTGTATTCTATCACTTATCCTGCTCAACTTACATATGACATCCTGCAGATCTCCCACTCTGAAGTTGTGAGAAGCGCACTTTTGGTGGTTTTTATGGAGCTGAATACCTGTTTAGCTCTTCAGTAATGTTGTCTGTTAAATAAGGAAATAGCATAGGAAAAAACTAGTGGAGAACCTAAAGACTAGGCTGTTGAATCTTGATCCTGTTTTTACTCATTGATCTGAAGTGTTTCAAAAGAAGTTCAAAATAATCAAAGGCTTAAAAGTCAAACGCACCCTCTTTGGAGATGTGGAACCTGATTTCCTCTGGACAAAAGAGAGAATTGAACTTATGACACATTCCTGGGCAGTATCCTTAATCACTGTGCTTTTTGTAAAAGATGGAAGTATTTTTTAACATTATCCCCTTGCCCTTACAACCTGAACTCAGATCATATTGGATCTGCAAGGTGTAATTTATAGCTCAGTCCTATTGACAGAGTTCATTTACTAGCTCCGCATAGCTGTATACGATTATTTTGTGTGATAAGTGATATTGGAGGCAGTGGCTGCTCATAGCGCTTCCTAACTGGTATCTGCTTAGCCATGCCTACTCTATACACTCTACAGGAGTATAAGACCCAGCTCACTTCAGCTCAAGATTCCCTTCTGGGAGACAACCACCAAAAAATTAGTTGCTTTAACACCAAATTTAGATACTTAAGTGTTTTATTGGATCTGGCCTTAGGGCATCAGATTAGAATTTTCTGTCTGCATCAATTTATAATTTTTTAGATTGACACCAACAGCAAATGAAGCCTGAATGTCAAGCTTACATTTTAAATTTAATATCTTATTTGAGGTGTTATGGGAAGGACGCTTTCTTGCTGAAAATATATGTGCTGTTTTCTATAACAAAATATAAAATATTCACCATGTTCACAAAGGAAGTTAAACTCTTTCAGAAAAGCTTTTAAACTATGATACTAATGGAAATTTCACAAGTAATTTTCAGGTAATCAACAATAACTGCTTCTTGACTACTATGATAGCAGCAATTAAGGTATAAATTTATCAAATTCACATGTTAAAAACTCCCAGTCTTTCTCTCTGTTTTGATTTTGTGTCCCCCTGTAGAGATGAGAGCAGTCTTAGACCTTTAATGTCTTATAAAATACAATATTAAAATTCCAAAATAGTCTTTGTCTAAAATTGAAAATAATTTAAATATTCCCAGGTTAGGATTGGATTTTCCTGTTATCCATCATGCGTCAAAAAGGGAACTAATGATAAATATGTCGTCATATATAATTAGATATTCGTTCTGCAGTATCAGCAGTACATTCCTTTAAAATATATGCATACTGTAAACATATATGAAACATGCTTATTCACCTTAAAAAATATAGAGACACATACGACTTTGTTTTTGTAAATATGTATAGTGGGTTGACCCTGGCCGGATACCAGGTACCCACTAAAGCCACTCTGTCATTCTCCCTCTGCAACAGAGGAGAGAGAAAAAAGCAGCTAAGGATCCATGAGTTAACAGCTGAGAGAGATCAGTTACTGATTACCTTCACGGGCAAAACAGACTCAGAGTGGGGATATTACTTAAATTTATTACTAACAGGATAAGAGCCAAAGAGTGAGAAATAAAACAGTCTTAAAAACACCTTCCTCCCACCTCTCCTTCATTCCATGTTTTCCCTTTTCCCCCCCAGCAGTGCAGGAGGACGGGGAATGGAGGTTACAGTCAGTTGTTTCGGCCTCTGCTCAGTGTGAGGAGTCCTTCCCCTGTACCCGTGGGGTCTCTCCCATGGGAGACAGTCCTTGATGGACCTCTCCAGTGTGAGTCCATCCCTCGGGCAGCAATTCTTCACAAACTGCTGTCCTGTGGATCACTCCTCCATGGGGTGCAGTCCTTCACAAACAAGCTGTACTGGCGTGGGTCCCCCACAGGGGCCACAAGTCCTACCCGAGAAAAACCTGCTCTACTGTAGGCTTCCCTCTCCATGGACTGCAGGTCCCTGGCAGGACCCTGCTCCGTCTTGGGCCTCCCATGAGGTCACAGCCTCCTTTGGTTATCCACCTGCTCCAGCATGGGCTTTTCCATGGGCTGCAGGTGGGTCTCTGCACCCCAATGATCCTCCATGGGCTGCAGGGGCACAGCTGCTTCGCCATGGTCTGCACCACGGGCTGCAGGGGCCTCAGCTCCAGCACCTGGAGCACCTTCTGCCCCTCCTTCTGCACTGACCTTGGTGTCTATGTTGTTGTTCCCATGTTCTCACTCTGCTCTTCCCTGGCTGGAATTCTTTCTGTGCAATACCTTCTGTTCCTAAATACGGTATCACAGAGGCATTAGTATTGCTCCTAATTGGTTTGGCCTTGGCCAGCAGCAGGAAGTCCGTCGTGGAGCCGGTTGGAATTGGCTCCTCCAGACAGGGGAAGCTTCTAGCAGCTTTTAATAGAAGCCACCCCTATAGCTCTCCCGCTACCAAAATTCAGCCACAGAAACCCACTACAATATGAAAGACTCAGAGGAAGTTTTAACATCAGCAAAGATTCTCATCTACATGAGCTGTCCTCTTAGAAAAGTCAACAAGCAAGCGATTAGGAACTTTGCTTAAATTCTGTTTCTGGTCTGCGATTTTTAGTTAGTTCTCTGAGAAAGCCCTTTTTTAAAGAGAGTATTTACTAGATGATGTACAGAGGAATTTTCATTCTCAGTTCTGCTGTCCAGCTGCTTGTATAAACATACTTTATCTGTTCATTTTTGTATACATAAATACACAGAGATACTTACACAATATATTTATTTTGCTGAATATTGCATTTTAATGTAATAAAAAGAATATGAACATACCTTGATGGGTTTCTGTATGCCAAAATATTTATGGTTAATACATTCTAAATCTACTTTCTCATTTCACATTTTACATGTTATCTATTAAATCTTAATATATTAGTTTTTAAATCCTTAAGATACAGAGTTTATGTTGTGTATTTCTACATTATTTAGGACTTCTCAAACCCTAACAGGATAGTCACATTTTTAACCTATGGCAGATAATATAATAAAGATCCACTAAATTAAAAGTTTGATATAGCCAGTATCACCAAGATAACAGTTTGACACTGTGGTTGTTGGTGTACCTTTTCATTCAACCCAAGAGGGACAGGAATTTTAAAAATACATTAAAAGCTATTACAGTTAATGGATTATAAAGGTGAAAATAAAATTGCAAGTTTTTTCTTAATTTTCTTAAGAAGTGGGAAAACATCTGGTTTGGTTACATAGATAAATAGAAGCCTTTCATATTATTGAATAACATATGAACAGTATGTGTAGGCAGGAAGGAGGGAAAAGGTAGTACAAACTTCTGAAAAAAATTTTTAATGCAAATAATTGAATAAAAGTATTAAGTCATCCTCCAGTGACATACTTCTGCAGATTTGTTTGCTACTAGAGGCCTTTTTCTGCAGGAGTAGTAATAGTTTAGACACATTTTATGAGAGATTTGCTGTATGGTTTTCAGTTGACAGATATGTGCACATCACTTCCAGAACATTCCAGGCTAACTAGGCTCAATGCATCCCAATTGCACATATGTATACTGCCTATTTTATATTTACGGTGACTCAATCACAGAACCACAGAATATGCTGAGTTGGAAGGGATTCACAAGGGTTATGGAGTCCAACTCTTAGCCCTGCACAGGACCATCCACAAGAATCACACCAGGCGCCAAAGAGTATTGTCCAAATGCTTCTTGAACTCTGTCAGGCTTGATGCTGTGACCACTTCCCTGGGAAGCCTGTTCCAGTACCCACCCACCCTCTGGGTGAAGAACCTTTTTCTAATATCCAACCTAAACCTGCCCTGACACAACTTCAGGCCATTCCCTCAGATCCTGTAACTGATCACCACAGAGAAGAGATCACTGCCTGCCCCTCCTCTTCCCCTCATGGGGAAGTTGTAACTGCAATGAGGTCTCCCCTCAGTCTCCTCTTCTCCAGGCTGAACACACCAAGTGATCTCAGCCACTTCTCATATGGCTTCCCCTCAAGGCCCTTCACCATCTTCGTTGCCCTCCTTTGGACACTCTCTAATAGCTTAATATCTTTCTTATATTGCAGTGCCCAAAACTGCACTCAATATTCAAGATGAGGCTGCACCAGTGCAGAGCAGAGTGGGACAATCCCCTCCCTCGACTGGCTGGCGATGCTTTTCCTGATTGCCCCCCCGGACATGGTTGGCCCTCCTGGCTGCCAGGGCAGTGCTGACTCAGATTTAACTTGTCATCGACCAGGACCCTCAGGTCCATTTCCATGGCATTGCTTTCCAGCAGCTCATTCCCCAGTCTGTATGAACATCCGGGGGTGCCCCATCCCAGTTACAGAATCTGGCACTTTCCCTTGTTGAACTTCATATGGTTGGTGAATGCTCAGTCCTCTAATCTTTGTTGAGGTCTCTCTGCAGGGCCTCCCTGCCTTCGAGGGAGTCAACAGCTCCTCCCAGTTTTGTGTCATCTGCAGACTTGCTTAGTATCCCTTCCAGTCCTGCATCCAAGTCATTTGTGAAGATGTTGAAGAGCAAAGAGCCTAAGATGGAGCCCTGTGGAACCCCACTAGTGACAGGTCTCCAGTCTGATGTCACGCCGTTCACTATTACCCTCTGTGCTCAACCCGTGAGCCAAATGCTCACCCACTGAGTGATGTGTTTATCCAACTGTGTGCTGGGCATTTTATCCAGAAGGATCCTGTGAGAGACAGTATCAAAAGCTTTATTGAAATCCAAAAAGATTACATCAGCTGGCTTCCTTTGATTGACTGGGTGGGTTACCTTGTCATAGAAGGAAATCAGGTTTGATTAGTAGGACTTTCCTCTCATGAAGCTGTGCTGTCTGTGACCAATGACTGTGTTGTCTTTCAGGTGTTTTTCAATACTTCCCAGAATAATCTTCTCCATAACTTTACCAGGCACTGACAGGCCTGTAGTTTCTGGGGTCCTGTTTCTTGTTCTTCTTAAAAATCGTTCACCAGCTTCCAGTCAGCTGAGACTTCTCCAGTTTCCCAAGACCACTCAAAAATTGTCGAGAGAGGTTTTATGATTACATCAGCCAGCTCTTTGAGGATTCTTGGATGAATCCTATCAGGTGCCATAGATTTATAGGCATCTAGCTGGAGCAGCAGATCCCACCCAGTTTCAGGGTGGACTGGGAGTTGAACATTCTCGCTCAGAGCGCTGAGTCTCCCTTGGTCCATCGTCACTGTTGAAGATAGAGGCAAAGAAAGCGTTAAATACCTCTGTCTTATCTCTGTCTCTGTTTGTGACCATCCTTGTCCTGTAATGGGCCAATGATATTTCTATACTGCCTATTGCCACTAATATATTTGGAAAAACCTTTTTTTTTGTCCTCCATATTTCTGTCCAGCTTCAACTCCAGTTGAGCTTTGGCCACACAAATTTTCTCTGTACAATGGCAAGAATCTTGGATTTTTCTGGCTTTCTGAATAGACCCAGATGACTTACCTGTGCACAAAATCAGATGTATTCCCACTCTATTAAAACAACTCTGCATGTACAATTCTTCTGTGTCTTGTGCCCCAAACAGTTCTGAAAAGTACGTTTTCTTTTGGGTGGGGGAGGGGTTACCTTTCTTTTCAATCTTCATACAATAGACCTTAGAATGATACTTATAATTTTTTATAGTCTTTATTATTTATATAGGGGATAGGAGCTAAAAAACCCTTTGAAATAATTTGTGTGCTCATTTGCATCTTAAAAAATTAATTCCTAAATGGAAGAGGTAATGATAATTGGTAAGATGTTAGCACTTTTTTATCATGCTATCATTTTGCAGTTTTTAAATCATCAGTTCTCTTTGTGTTTACTACTAGAAAAGATATGGTACAGGGAATGAAGTTAATGAAGTTATGAAATCCCACTATGAGGTGTTATGTCCCTTAGCACCATGAGGGTGATCAAATACAATTCTGTTTCTCTAAAGTAATTATTTTTAGTTTTGCATTTTTGCAGAAGGAAAAGATACACAGTGTGTCTCAAGTCATTGCCTACTACGGGGTTATAAAATATTTTTCATCTTTTCCTGTGCCTTCCATATAGTAATGATGATTACGTAAGAATCCCAAATATAA